>NC_091475.1:207746589-207814089 GCF_036971445.1 Narcine bancroftii
TACTTAATGGGAAAGTTTTTAAATCCGCTCGAGTGCAAAACGAACTCGGAGTTTAATCGTAAAATTAGTTCCAAATGTCAATACAACGTCCGGAGTGAGACGTTGAGTCGAAATCGCCAAGGCGTGGACAATTCTCTTTCCCTCGTTTTCTTCCTCGCTTTGCAGGCTGGAAATCTGCAGATTTCTGGCTCGGTCGGGACGTCTCGGCCAACTTACCGGTTCTGCAACGTGTACATTCCCTCATCTAACGAGCCCTTCGCGTTCAGTCTCTTCGCCTCCAACTTTAACGCATCCTGCAGACACGATCGTGCTTCGCCAAGTCCAGGGCGACACAGGGTGAAGAGAGAGGGAATAAACACTCTAAACGCACCTTGGGACCGGCCCATTGCCTGTCTGACCCATGGAGCACAATGACCTGCCCGCAACTCCTCGCAGACTCCACTTCCAACGTGGCTCCATACGAGGGCGATCGTTCGACACACATCGCACGCTGGGTGAGTCGGGGACACTGACCAATCAGCAATGGCGCCGCATCCAGGTGACGTTCCAAATGGAACCCCTCATTTGGTCAATGGAGCCGCGAATTGCAACAGTCCATTCATAAAGTCACGCTGCACGTGGGGTCGGATTAGGTCGCGGGAGGCCACCATTGCCCTGAGCATAAAGCCCTGCAAAAGGTAGTGGACACAGCCCCGGACATTCCAGGCAAAACCCCTCCCCAACCTCAAGCAGCAGCAATCATCGAGGATCCACTCCACCCAGCACCTGGAGCAGCCGCAGGATCCACTCCACACCCAGCGACTGGAGCAGCCGCAGGATCCACTCCACCCAGCGCCTGGAGCAGCCGCAGGATCCACTCCACCCAGCGCCTGGAGCAGCCGCAGGATCCACTCCACCCAGCGCCTGGAGCAGCCGCAGGATCCACTCCACCCAGCGCCTGGAGCAGCCGCAGGATCCACTCCACCCAGCGCCTGGAGCAGCCGCTGGATCCACTCCACCCAGCGCCTGGAGCAGCCGCAGGATCCACTCCACCAGCGCCTGGAGCAGCCGCAGGATCCACTCCACCCAGCGCCTGGAGCAGCCGCAGGATCCACTCCACCCAGCGCCTGGAGCAGCCGCAGGATCCACTCCACCCAGCGCCTGGAGCAGCCGCAGGATCCACTCCACCCAGCGCCTGGAGCAGCCGCAGGATCCACTCCACCCAGCGCCTGAGCAGCCGCAGGATCCACTCCACCCAGCGCCTGGAGCAGCCGCAGGATCCACTCCACCCAGCGCCTGGAGCAGCCGCAGGATCCACTCCACCAGCGCCTGGAGCAGCCCGCAGGATCCACTCCACCCAGCGCCTGGAGCAGCCGCAGGATCCACTCCACCCAGCGCCTGGAGCAGCCGCAGGATCCACTCCACCCAGCGCCTGGAGCAGCCGCAGGATCCACTCCACCCAGCGCCTGGAGCAGCCGCAGGATCCACTCCACCCAGCGCCTGGAGCAGCCGCAGGATCCACTCCACCCAGCGCCTGGAGCAGCCGCTGGATCCACTCCACCCAGCGCCTGGAGCAGGCCGCAGGATCCACTCCACCCAGCGCCTGGAGCAGCCGCAGGATCCACTCCACCCAGCGCCTGGAGCAGCCGCAGGATCCACTCCACCCAGCGCCTGGAGCAGCCGCAGGATCCACTCCACCCAGCGCCTGGAGCAGCCGCAGGATCCACTCCACCCAGCGCCTGGAGCAGCCGCAGGATCCACTCCACCCAGCGCCTGGAGCAGCCGCAGGATCCACTCCACCCAGCGCCTGGAGCAGCCGCAGGATCCACTCCACCCAGCGCCTGGAGCAGCCGCAGGATCCACTCCACCGCAGCCGGCCTGGAGCAGCCGCAGGATCCACTCCACCCAGCGCCTGGAGCAGCCGCAGGATCCACTCCACCCAGCGCCTGGAGCAGCCGCAGGATCCACTCCACCCAGCGCCTGGAGCAGCCGCAGGATCCACTCCACCCAGCGCCTGGAGCAGCCGCAGGATCCACTCCACCCAGCGCCTGGAGCAGCCGCAGGATCCACTCCACCCAGCGCCTGGAGCAGCCGCAGGATCCACTCCACCCAGCGCCTGGAGCAGCCGCAGGATCCACTCCACCCAGCGCCTGGAGCAGCCGCAGGATCCACTCCACCCAGCGCCTGGAGCAGCCGCAGGATCCACTCCACCAGCGCCTGGAGCAGCCGCAGGATCCACTCCACCCAGCGCCTGGAGCAGCCGCAGGATCCACTCCACCCAGCGCCTGGAGCAGCCGCAGGATCCACTCCACCCAGCGCCTGGAGCAGCCGCAGGATCCACTCCACCCAGCGCCTGGAGCAGCCGCAGGATCCACTCCACCCAGCGCCTGGAGCAGCCGCAGGATCCACTCCACCCAGCGCCTGGAGCAGCCGCAGGATCCACTCCACCCAGCGCCTGGAGCAGCCGCAGGATCCACTCCACCCAGCGCCTGGAGCAGCCGCAGGATCCACTCCACCCAGCGCCTGGAGCAGCCGCAGGATCCACTCCACCCAGCGCCTGGAGCAGCCGCAGGATCCACTCCACCCAGCGCCTGGAGCAGCCGCAGGATCCACTCCACCCAGCGCCTGGAGCAGCCGCAGGATCCACTCCACCCAGCGCCTGGAGCAGCCGCAGGATCCACTCCACCCAGCGCCTGGAGCAGCCGCAGGATCCACTCCACCAGCGCCTGGAGCAGCCGCAGGATCCACTCCACCCAGCGCCTGGAGCAGCCGCAGGATCCACTCCACCCAGCGCCTGGAGCAGCCGCAGGATCCACTCCACCCAGCGCCTGGAGCAGCCGCAGGATCCACTCCACCCAGCGCCTGGAGCAGCCGCAGGATCCACTCCACCCAGCGCCTGGAGCAGCCGCAGGATCCACTCCACCCAGCGCCTGGAGCAGCCGCAGGATCCACTCCACCCAGCGCCTGGAGCAGCCGCAGGATCCACTCCACCCAGCGCCTGGAGCAGCCGCAGGATCCACTCCACCCAGCGCCTGGAGCAGCCGCAGGATCCACTCCACCCAGCGCCTGAGCAGCCGCAGGATCCACTCCACCCAGCGCCTGGAGCAGCCGCAGGATCCACTCCACCCAGCGCCTGGAGCAGCCGCAGGATCCACTCCACCCAGCGCCTGGAGCAGCCGCAGGATCCACTCCACCCAGCGCCTGGAGCAGCCGCAGGATCCACTCCACCAGCGCCTGGAGCAGCCGCAGGATCCACTCCACCCAGCGCCTGGAGCAGCCGCAGGATCCACTCCACCCAGCACCTGAAGCAGCCGCAGGATCCACTCCACCCAGCACTCGCTCTGTTCTCACTGCTGCCATCAGGAAGGAGGTATCACTGCCACAAGACTCGCCCCACTAGGTTCGGGTGCAGCTCAAGTCAAGTCACCTTTATTTGTCATTCATACCAAGCTCACATGATCAAGGCGAGATAACTTTTCCCCAGGACCACGGAGCATATTTGCTGAAATATAGTTAGAATAGAAGTTAAACGCATTAAGACGTATACAGGAAAAGTGTATGGTTCACTATCCACATATGTTTTGGGAATTCAGTAGCCTGATGGGTGGGGGGATTGGGAAAACTCGATGTAAGAGCCCAAGTGCTACGGTACCTCCTACCAGATGGCAGAAGGGAGAACAGTTTATGTGAGGGGTGTGTGTGGAGTCCTCCACGATGTTTATTGCCTTTCGCCTGCATCGAGTGTTGTAGACGTCCTTCATGGTGGGGAGCGAGGCCCCCAATGATCTTTTCCGCTGACTTCACTATCCTCTGCAGCGTCTTGCGGACCGAGGAGGTACAGCTTCCAAACCAGGCGGTGATGCAGTTGCACAGGATGCTCTCCATACATCCTCGGTAGAATGTAGTGACGATGGAGGGTGGGAGATGAACTTTCCTCAGCCTTCGCAGGAAGGAGAGATGCTGCTGGGCTTTCTTGGTTACGGAGCTGGAGTTAAGGGACCAGCTGCTACCCCTCCACCATCAGATTCCTCAATGATAAACTCATTTATTGATTTTTTTTTCCTCTATATTGCAGTTTGTTTACATTTCTTTATTTGTTTTACATGTATACATATATTCTTATCACTGTGTGACCAGGCACAATTCCAATACTATCTACAGGTTTGCCGATGACACTGCAGTTGTTGGCAGAATCAATAAATGGCAATGAGGAAGTGTACAGGAGGAAGATAGATCAGCTCAATGAATAGTGTAACGCCAACAACCTTGCACTCAACCATAGCAAAACCAAGGAACTGATTGTAGACTTCAGAAGGAAGTCAGGGAAACATTCTATCCGGTTGCATAGCTCAGTGGCACCAACTGTCAGGACAAGAATAAATTCAGAGGTTGCTCTACCACTAAGTGGTAATTTTACCTCACCCACAACAAAAGAATCTTAGGCTTGTATATGTACAATAAATTTGAACTTTGAACAACAAAGCTTTTCACGTTTCAATAGTGCATTAAGGAGTGTTGGATGCTGGTATGATCGGGGCATTTAAAAGACTCCCAAACAGGCACATGGATGCAAGAAAAAAATAGAGGGTGTGAGGCCGGGAATGTTTAGATGGTTGAGTAGGTTTACATAGGTTGGCACAACATCATGAGCTGAAGGGCCTGTACTGTGGTGTAATGTTCTATGTATTTAAAACACAGAAAAGTTGGAGGAGCTCAGCAGGTCTTGCAGCGTCTATATAAGGCAGGGGTGGCCAAACCGCTGCTCGCGAGCCACATGCAGCTCTTTGACTTGTAATGTGCACTCACGGCAAAACCTTACATGCCAGTGCATAACAATAGAGGCTTGCGATCGCATGATTGCTACGGCTCTCAAACATTTGAAGTTTATGGTATGCGGCTCTCATGGTAAGCAAGTTTGGCCACCCCTGATATAAGGTAGATATATTATTGTGTATTGGGCCTGAGCCCTTCCTGAAGGTTTGAATAAAAAGCAGGCAGGCACCTATATTAAAAGGCTGGTTAGAAGGGAAGAATGGTGGGAGGAAGGACTCAGGCCTGAAACGTCAGTAATCTGTCTTTACCTCCTATGGATGCTGCAAGACCTTTTGAGTTTTTCCAGCATTATACCTTCAGTGCTGGTCAAGAAGCCTCAAACTCTAGGCCTCTGTACCCCCCCAGCCCCCTGCAACTGAATCCTTGACTTTCTCATCGTAAGTGCACGGTCAGTACGAATTGGAAACAACGTCTCCTCCTCACTGATCATCAACACAGGCTCACCCCAAGGATACGGGCTTAGCCCACTGCTCTACTCATTATACACCCATGACGGTGTGGCCAGGCCCAATTCCAATGCTATCTACGTTTGCTGTTGACACCACAGTTGTCGGCAGAATCACAAACAGCCATGAGGACGTGTACAGGAGGGAGAGAGATCAGCTCATTGAGTGGTGTAACAATGTTAGCAAAACCAAGAAGATGATTGTGGACTTCAGAAGGAAGTCAGGGGAACATTCTGGCTGTTTGTATCACTATCTGCTATGGACTCTCAGGACAAGAATAAACTCCAGAGGGGTGTTAACTCAGCCTGTGACATCACAGGCGCCAGACTTCACTCCATTGAGGACATCAACATGAGGTGGTGTCTTAAAAAAAGCAGCCTCTAACCTCAAAGACCCCACCACCAGGCCATGCCCTCTTCACTCTGCTACCATCGGGAAAAATGTACAGGAGCCTAAAGATGAGCACACAACAGCACAAGGACAGCTTCTTCCCCACTGCCATCAGATTCCTGAATAACCAACGAACCAAAGACACTGCCCACCACCAGTGGGCTGATATCGCCTCCAACCGTGCATCTTGGCGTCTCACAGTTCGGCAGGCAGCAACCTCCTTTGAAGAAGACCGCAGAGGCCACCTCACTGACAAAAGACAAAGGAGAAAAAATCCAACATCCAACCCCAACCCACCAATTTTCCCCTGCAACCGCTGCAACCGTGTCTGCCTGTCCCGCATCGGACTTGTCAGCCACAAACGAGCCTGCAGCTGACGTGGACATACCCTCCATAAATCTTCGTCCGCGAAGCCAAGCCAAAGACAAGACCAGTGAGAAGAGGGAGGTGGGTTTCCTTGAGGATAGAGGCTGCTTTCCTAAGACACCGCCTCAGGTAGGTGTCCTTGATGGAGTGAAGTTTGGTGCCTGGGATTTTGCTGGCTGAGTTAAACAATCTTCTGGAGTTTTTTCTTGTCTTGAGCATTGGCACCTCCGTATCAGATAGTGATGCCACCAGCCAGAATGCTCTACATGGTCCACCTGTAGATGTATAGCCTCTGGCGGGCCTTCTTTGATATTGCATCAATATGGAGGCTCCAGGACAGATCCTTGGAGATCTTGACACCCAGGAATTTCAAGTCCTTGACCCTCTCCATTATTGAGCCCTTGATGAGGACTGAGTCATGTCCCCCTGACTTTCTCCTGAAGTCCACGATCATCTCCTTGGTCTTCCTAACGTTGAGTGCAAGGTTGTTGGCATGACACCACTCAACGAGCTGATCTATCTCACTCTCGTAGAGTCTACCTCATCAAATGTATTTAAGACACCATTCGATATATCTTTGAATAGTCAGGGATTTGAAGAACAGTTCAAGTTTATTATCTAATTGCTGACGACCCAACAAAACACTTTCTCCGGCCCTTGGTGCAAAACACGTAGACACACAACCAGATGTAACACACATGCAGACAAACAATGCATATGCAGGACAAGTAATCATGTGTACAAATAAATAAATAAATATTGCTTCATGAATTTGAGGCCTCAGATGGTCAGTGGGAGCAGTTCCTTTGGTCGCTCAGCGTTCTCACTGCCCATGGGAAGAAGCTGTTCCTCAGCCTGGTGGTGCTGGCGCCTAATCCTCCTGGATATTTTTTCCTGACGCGAGCTGCTGAAAGGTGCTGTGGACGGGGTGGAAGGGGTCCTCGATGATTTTGCCTTAATCTTATTGAATTGTAGGGCAGGCTTGACAGGCCAGATGCCCAACTCCTGCTCCTATTTCTTATGTTCTCCTGCTAACTTTACACATTACAACTCTTCCATTGTACTTGATCAGCGGCAAGGTGATGCTCTGAATGCAGTGTGAGACAAAAGCTTTCTTCTTGTCTTTCTGCTTTACAAGGCCGTCCCTGGCGAACAAACAGGGTCCTTTTTCAAATGTCCGAAAGTCGATTCTGTCCAAGAGGGTGCGAAGGTCCTTGTCACGGTTCCGTCTGATTTACGGGGCTTTCCCGGAAATGGGAGCAAAAAATAGCATCCAGGTCTGCCGGAAAGGTCATCAACTCGGGGAAAGATACTTTCCTGATGCATCGCTGGTGTTCCAGCAGAGTGAGATGTCCGTGAGGGAATTGCCGCTGACTGGCACATTCGGACTTCAGGTCTGCGTGCCGGGGAGAACCCCCGTAAACAGCAGTCTAGCCCAGCCATTCTTAGCGGAGGCAATGGTGGAGGAACTCTGCAGGTCCCGTAGCGTCCATCGGAGACAAAACTATATAACCAGTGTTTTGGGTATACCTTGACAAAATGTCAATTATATACCTTTGCCTCCCATAGACACTGCGGGACCTGCTGAGTTTTCTCCAGCACTTCAGAATCAGGAACTGGCAGGCACGTCACAAAATTTGTTGTTCAACGGTGCAATAAATTCCATGTGAAAAATAAATTTGTGCAAAAAAAGAGAAAGTGAGGTAGTGCCTGTAGTTCACTGGCAATTCAGAAATCTGAGGGGCAGAGGGGAAGAAGTTGTTTCTCTACTGCTGGGTGTTTGTCTTCAGCCGCCTGTAACTCCTTCCCGATGGTAGCAGTGAGGAGTGAGCGGCTTGGGGGTGGCACAGTCGGTGTAGCGGTTAGCGCAACGCCTTTACAGCGCCTGCGCTGTGTGTAAGGAGTTTTTACATTCTCCCCGTGTCTGCATGGGTTTTCCCTGGGGGCTCCGGTTTCCTCCCACTGTTCGAAACTTACTGGGGGGTGTACGGTGTCAATTGGGCGGCATGGGCTCGTGGGCAAAAATGGCCTGCTACCGTGCAGTATGTCCAAATTTAAATTAAAAAAAAATTAAAAATTTAAGGGGGCATGGCCTGGGTGGTGGGGGTCCTTGAGATAGAGCCTGCTTCCTTAAGACATCACCTCATGTACATGTCCTCGATGGAGTGGAGACCGCTTCTCATGATGGCGCTAGCTGAATTCACAACTCTCCGTAGCCTTTTCCTGAGCTGTGCATTGGCACCTCCATACCAGACAATAGGCCCGTTCATTCCAGGTCACCGCCTGGAACCCGGGTACAAGTGCAGAGGGAAAACATAAAACCTACCTTGCATGGAGCTGCCCTAAAAGGCTCTCCTGTGCCACATTCATGTTGAGCGGCATCTTGTAGCATCCTCCAACCCAATGGAGGTGGGCAACTGGTGCTGTAACATCATCTGTCATAAATACACAGCAGAGCAATGGCTGTCTTCCCTACCCATAATCCCCCAAGCAGAAGGAACCGCTCTCTATCTCCCAGAACAGTTCCAGCTGCTTGGGGGATTATGGGCAGGGAAGATGCCCATTGTTCTGCCGCGTTTTGAGCCACAGAGAGCGGCCCCGAAGGCCAGAGCAGCCGGCAGGGCTGTCACAGCCCACACAGGCCACCCCTGATGGACCCCACCGGCTGCCCCTGCCCCGACGGCCCCCGCTGGCCAGCCCTGCCCTGCTGGCCCTTGCCCTAACAGCTCCCGGCAGCCACCCCGACCCAGCGGCTCCCATTGGATGCCCCTGATCTGATGGCTCCTGCCGGTCCCTGTCCTGATGGCTCCCAGCTGACCGCCCCTGCCTTGAAGGGGTCATGGAGGGAGAGGGGTGACGGCGTCATTAGCCCGCCCCCAACCAGCCGTTTGCAACAGCATTACATTCACGTGAGGTGGTGGAGTGCAGCGTTCCACTAATTATCCTTCCCCGAGAGGGATTGCAGTCGGCATCTTGGAGCCAACTACGGCTCATTCAAGAAGGTAAGTCTCTCGATGTAAGAGCAGAGAATCTCTGCCTTTACAGTCGGGCATTTTCACTGCATGAAAGGGCCTAGTAATGCAAATTGTCAATCCTCTCCATGGTCCACCTCACAAACTGGCATGCCTTTTTCATGATTGCAACAAGTTGGAGGCCCCAGGATAGATTTTTAGAGGAATTTGAAGTTCTTAACCCTTTCCACCGCTGACCCCTCGATGGGGACTGGTTTGTATTCACCTGATTTCTCCCTGCTCCTCAGTTTTGCTAAGTTGCGTGCAAGTTTGCTGTTGTGACACCACTCAACCAGCTGATCTGTCTCCCTCCCTCATTGCCGTCGGTGATTCTGCCGACCACTGTGGTGCCATGAGCAAATATGTAGATGACGTTCGAATTGTGCCTGGCCCACACTGTCATGGGTGCAGAGCAAGTGGTGCAGTGGGATAAGCACGCGTCCCTGAGGTGCGCCTGTGTTGATTGTCAGTGAGGAAGAGACGTTGTTTCCGATTTACACTCCCAACAGTTCTGCATTCCCAACTATTCCTGAATTAGTTGATAGGACTATCAATTAAAACAGCATGGTGGAAGTAATTAGAGTGAAATTACTTTATGTTAAAGAAATTAACCTAATTTATTCAAAGTTCTATTTCACCCAGGAAATGAAAACAGATTAATTAGACTGATGAAAATAAACCCATAAGCACATATTTACAGAGGTGTGTCCCAATCACATCTGCTGATAATCTCAGCAATTCAACATAAAATCAGTTTTACACTCTCCAGGAAGTACACAAGACAGGAGAGGATCACTCGACACTCTGCACCGGCAGCCCGGGATGTTTCATCGACGTTTGCCCCCCCCCCACCCCCACCATCGACATCGCCACACACGAAGCTCCCGAAGGAAGCAGAGGCTGGTTTAAGGAGCAGCTCAGTTCATTGTCTCCTCCGAATAAAAGCCTCAGGTTATGGCTGGTGCTGAGCCAATCCCCGCAGGCAGATGTCAGGGGCAGAGTTCTTGTGAGCTTGGAGGTTTTGACTGGCCTGACGTAATAATTCAGAGAATGCAGTCCAAATATCCAGGGTAGATACTGTCAGAGTGTTGCACTGTTAGAATGCCCAAGTTTTGGAATAGATGCAAACTCAAATGATTTGCTCCCTTGGAGAAACTTTTTGTTTGCAGTCCTGCAACCATGAATACTTATCTGTACTTCTATGTTTATTATCCATTTCTCTTGTGCTGCATTGCGTTAATTGAATTTATTGTTTGTGAGTGTGCTATGTTCCTGTGTAGCTCCAGCAGGCAAGAATTTCAATGCTCCTTTACATTGTAATTTAATTTTTAAATTTAGACGTGCAGCTGGGTAACAGGCCCTTGCGGCCCACAAGTTCGTGCTGCCCAAATACACCAACTTATGTTTCAAAGCGTGGTAGGAAACTGGAGCACCCGGAGGAAACCCACACAAACATGGGGAGAGCATACAAACTCCTCACAGATAGCGCCGGATTCGAACAGCGTTGTGCTAACTGCAATGGTAATAGTGCCATCCACAGTTGGACCCACACAGTAATTGATAAGGATCTGGGGACTGTCGTACAACAGAGGTTTCTAGGAGTCAGTCGTGAAGAAGGTGAGTGATGAATGAAATGTTGGGATTCAAATCTGGAGGAATAGGATACAAAAGCAGGGATGTGATGTTGAGGCTTTATAAGGCACTGGTGAGACTTCACTACTGTTACGAGCCCAGAGGACCCCAAAACCCAGCAGCAATAGATATTCACCAAGACAAACCGTTACTTAAACAAAAGTTCCTTTTAATTATCTTTAAACATGAAAACAGAATCAAACTTTAACTTATCACTATTGATTTAACCTAACCTAAGCCCCTTCTAATTCTAAGTGCACATGTATGTAATGTGTGTGTAAGTTCAGAAAAGTTCTTTGGTTCACAGTCCAATCTCACTTCTCATTCCTCCAAGTTCACTGGTTGCAGGCAATTCTTATACTGTGCACAGAATTTAACAATTATAAAGTTCACCAGGAAGGTTCTTGTTGGTTTTTCAGAGAGAGATTTGTTGTACAATGGACACCCAGCCACTTCAGTGCCTTGCTGAAGAAACTTTCCCCATCAGGGTTCTCCAGATGATAACTTCTTTCTTTCAGGTCATCACAGAGTTCCTTTTTGTTTTTCTTCTTCCAAGTGAAACATTAGACAACCAGTCCTCTCCTCTTGCATGAACCACAAGGGCTTTGACCAGGCTGAACTAAGAACTCACAACCCGTCTTCCAAATGAGGTTTTCCACAAGCTTGCCAGCTTGTCCTGTTCCAGTCCCAACTGCTGTTGGTGACTGTATCACTGTAGAACTGATATGTGTGTGTGTCTCTCTCTCTCTCTCTCTCTCTCTCTCTCTCTCTCTCTCTCTCTCTCTCTCTCTCTCTCTCTCTCTCTCTCTCTGTTTCAGAGAGAAAGCCTGTTTGACTCTCTCCGCTTGCAAAAGCACATTGATCAAGTTCCCTTCCAGACAATATGCGGCTCTGACAAACTCTTTAATCTTTTGCCTTTTGTCTCTTGGGTGCTCTCCAAAGCTCTTGCAAAGGCTGATATGTCTAGCATTAGCAGGACTCCAGTATTTTAAATAAGATCTGTTTTAAAGTGTTTGTATGTGACCTACACTAAAAAACCCTGTCCCAATTTATCTCCCCAAAACATATTTTTATTCTGTCACACTAGGAGTACAGTTTTTGGCTCCTTAAATATGAGCCGATATTGGAGAGGGTTCAGAGAAGATTCACAGCAATGATTCCTGGAATGTCGGGATTAGCATATGAGGAACGTTTGATGACTCTTGGACTGTACTCCTGGGAGTTCAGAAGAATGAGGGGGGACCTCATTGAACATTTTTTAATGTTGAAAGGCCTGGACAGAGTAGATGTGGCAAAGTTGTTTCCCAAGGTGGAGTTGTCCAGGACAAAAGGGCAATCACATCAGGATTGAAGGGCTCCCATTTAAAGCAGAAATGCAGAGGAGTCTCTTTAGCCTGAGAGCGGCGAACCTCTAGAATTTGCTTCCACAGGCGGCTGTGGAGGTCAGGTTGTTGGGTGTATTTCAGGCAGAGATTGACTGTTATCTGAGTAGTCAGGCTACCAAAGATTAGGGGAATAAGGGAAAGGAGTGGGGCTGAATGGGAGGATGAATCAACTCATAATGGAATGGCAGAGCCGACCTGATGGGCTGAATGGTCTACATATAGTGAATATTCACAGTAATCTCAGTGCAAAAAAAGTGTGAAGCAATAATACAGGCAGTCCATGATTATTATACCAAGGAGAGGTTCAGGAGCCTAAGAGCTATTACAAAGAAATTGTTCTTGAACCTAGCGGTACTGGTCTTCAGGCTTCTGGACCTCCTGCCTGAAGGGAGCAGTGAGAAGAGGTGGTGACCAGGGTGATGGAGGGGTGCTTTATGACATTGGCTGCCTTCCTTTTTTTTTTAATTTTTTATTTTTCACACTATAAACCACATTGATCAAGATACATACATTTTCCTTTTCAAATATATACAGTGTCGTTTTCTCCCCCCCTCCCTCTTCCCATCCCACCCTCCCTACCTCCCCTCCCATTCATTTAAAGTTCAGAATCTAAGATACATTAAACCCGTCAAACAATGTTGTCACTCAATAAAAATAAACAAGAAGTTCCACTGAGTCAATTCTTTTCATCCTCTTCTCCTTCTGTCATTTTAGGTGGCAGATGTCCCCGGTAGGTTTTCTCTATTGTGTTTCATGTATGGCTCCCATATTTGTTCAAATATTGCAATATTATTTCTTAAATTATATGTTATTTTTTCTAATGGAATACATTTATTCATTTCTATATACCATTGTTGTATTCTAAAGTTATCTTCTAATTTCCAGGTTGACATAATACATTTTTTTGCTACAGCTAGGGCAATCCTAACAAATCTTTTTTGTGCACCATCCAAATCAAGTCCAAATCCTTTGTTTTTTATGTTACTTAGGAGGAAGATCTCTGGGTTTTTTTGGTATATTGCTTTTTGTGATTTTATTTAATATCTGGTTTAGATCTTCCCAAAATATTTTCACTTTCTCACATGTCCAGATTGCATGTCCTGTTGTTCCCATTTCCTTTTTACAGCGAAAACATCCGTCAGATACTGTTGGGTCCCATTTATTTAACTTTTGAGGTGTAATATATAGCCTGTGTATCCAGTTATATTGTATCATACGTAACCGCGTATTTATTGTATTTCTCATAGTTCCTGAGCATAACTTTTCAAATGTTTCCTTCTTTATCTTTATGTTTAGATCTTGTTCCCATTTTTGTTTAGTTTTACCATTTGTTTCCTCATTCTCCTTTTCTTGCAGTTTAATATACATATTTGTTATAAATCTTTTGATTATCAATGTGTCTGTAATCACATATTCAAAATTACTTTCCTCTGGTAACCTCAGACTGCTTCCCAATTTGTCCTTCAAGTAGGATCTCAATTGGTAATATGCCAACACTGTATCATGAGTTATATTATATTTATCCTTCATTTGTTCAAAGGATAATAATTTATTTCCTGAAAAGCAATTTTCTATTCTTTTGATCCCTTTTTTCTCCCATTCTCTAAAGGAAAGGTTATCTATTGTAAAAGGGAGTAACTGATTTTGCGTCAGTAATAGTTTTGGTAATTGGTAATTTGTTTTATTCCTTTCTACATGAATCTTTTTCCAAATATTGAGCAGATGATGTAATACTGGAGAATTCCTACGTTGTACCAATTTTTCATCCCATTTATATAATATGTGTTCGGGTATCTTCTCCCCTATTTTATCTAGTTCTAATCTAGTCCAATCTGGCTTTTCCCTTGTTTGATAAAAATCTGATAGGTATCTTAATTGTGCGGCTCTATAATAATTTTTAAAGTTTGGCAGTTGTAAGCCTCCTTGTTTAAACCATTCTGTTAATTTATCTAGTGCTATCCTCGGTTTCCCCCCTTTCCATAAAAATTTCCTTATTATTTTCTTTAACTCCTTGAAGAATTTCTCTGTCAAGTGTATTGGCAATGCCTGAAATAGGTATTGTATCCTTGGGAAAATGTTCATTTTAATACAGTTTATCCTTCCTATTAGTGTTAGTGGTAAGTCTTTCCAATGCTCTAAGTCGTCCTGTAATTTTTTCATTAGTGGATAATAATTGAGTTTATATAGATGGCCGAGATTTTTATTTATTTGTATACCTAGGTATCGTATTGCTTGCATTTGCCATCTGAATGGTGATTCTTTCTTAAATTTTGAGAAATCCGCATTATTCATAGGCATTGCTTCACTTTTATTTGCGTTAATCTTGTATTCCGACACTTCTCCATATTCCTTCAATTTCTTATGTAATTCTTTTATTGATATTTCTGGTTCTGTTAAGTAAACTATAACGTCATCTGCAAATAAACTGATTTTATATTCCTTGTCTTTTGTTTTTATCCCTTTTATTTTATTTTCTGTTCTTATCAGTTCTGCTAGTGGTTCTATAGCTAACGCGAACAATAAGGGTGATAGTGGGCATCCCTGCCTTGTTGATCTGCTTAAGTTAAATTGTTTTGATATATATCCATTTACTGTCACTTTCGCCAATGGCCCCTTATATAATGCTTTAATCCAATTAATATATTTCTCTGGTAAACTGAATTTTTGTAGTACTTTGAATAAATAATTCCATTCTACTCTGTCAAAGGCCTTCTCTGCGTCTAAAGCAACCGCTACTGTTGGAGCTTTATTTCCTTTTACTGCATGAATTAAGTTAATAAATTTACAAATATTGTCTGTTGTTCGTCTTTTTTTAATAAATCCAGTTTGGTCTAGATTTACTATTTTTGGTACATAGTCGGCTAATCTGTTTGCTAATAGTTTAGCTATTATCTTATAATCTGTGTTAAGTAAAGATATTGGTCTATATGACGCTGGTGGGAGTGGATCTTTCCCTGTCTTTGGTATTACTGCAATTATTGCAGTTTTGCATGAATCTGGTAAGCTTTGTGTTTTATCAATCTGGTTCATTACTTCCAGGAGGGGCGGAATTAATAAATCTTTAAATGTTTTATAGAATTCTATTGGGAATCCATCCTCTCCTGGTATTTTATAATTCGGTAGTTTTTTTATTATATCTTGTATTTCTACTATTTCAAATGGTCCTGTTAATTTATTTTGTTCCTCTATTTGTAATTTTGGTAGTTCAATTTTAGTTAAAAATTCATCTATTTTGTCTTCTTTCCCTTCGTTTTCAGTTTGGTATAATTGTTCGTAGAATTCTCTGAAGTTTTCATTAATCTCCGTTGGATTATATGTGATTTGTTCGTCTTTTTTCCTTGTTGCCAATACCATTTTCTTAGCTTGTTCTGTCTTAAGCTGCCATGCTAGGATTTTGTGCGTTTTTTCCCCTAATTCATAATATTTCTGTTTTGTCTTCATTATGTTCTTCTCCACCTTATATGTTTGTAGTGTTTCATATTTTATTTTTTTATCCGCCAATTCTCTTCTTTTAGTTGTATCTTCCTTCATTGCTAATTCTTTTTCTATATTTACTATTTCCCTTTCCAACTGCTCTGTTTCCCGATTGTAGTCCTTCTTCATCTTGGTTACATAACTTATTATTTGCCCTCTAATGAATGCTTTCATTGCGTCCCATAGTATAAACTTATCTTCCACTGATTCCGTATTTATTTCAAAATACATTTTAATTTGTCTTTCAATGAATTCTCTAAAATCCTGCCTTTTAAGTAACATGGGGTTTAATCTCCATCTATACATTTTTGGAGGGATGTCCTCTAACTTTACTGTCAATATTAAGGGTGAATGGTCCGATAGTATTCTAGCTTTATATTCTGTTTTTCTTACTCTATCTTGCATTCGAGCTGATAACAGGAATAGGTCTATTCTTGAGTATGTTTTATGTCTACCCGAATAATCTGTTTTGTTGCCCTGGAATAACTATTTTAAGTACCGCTGGGTACTTTAGCATAAATTTATATCCTTTTTTCCATAGGATCGCTTTTGCTGTATTAAACTCCTTTCTCTTCTTCAGGAGTTCAAAACTTATGTCTGGATAGAAAAATTTTTTTTGACCTTTGTATTCCAGTGGCTTTTTGTCTTCTCTTATTTTCTTCATTGCTTTCTCCAATATATTTTCTCTTGTTGTATATCTTAGGAATTTTACTAGAATAGATCTTGGTTTTTGTTGTGGCTGTGGTTTCGGGGCTAATGTTCTATGTGCCCTTTCTATTTCCATTTCTTCCTGTAATTCTGGTCTTCCTAGGACCCTGGGGATCCAATCTTTTATAAATTCTCTCATATTCTTGCCTTCTTCATCTTCCTTAAGACCCACTATCTTTATATTATTTCTTCTATTATAATTTTCCATTATATCTATCTTCTGAGCTAACAGCTCTTGTGTCTCTTTAACTTTTTTATTAGATTCTACTAATTTCTCTTTTAAGTCCTCTACTTCCATTTCTACGGCTGTTTCTCGTTCTTCCACCTTGTCCACTCTTTTTCCTATATCTGACATGACCACCTCTAATCTATTCATTTTTTCTTCTGTACTTTTAATTCTTCTTTTTATTTCACTAAATTCTTGTAATTGCCATTCTTTTACTGATTCCATATATTCTTTAAAAAAAATATATCCATTGTCTTGCCCTTACCTTCTTCTTCCATTTCTCTGTGTTCTTCTTCTCCTTCTTCCTCTGGGTTGGTCATCTGTTGTTTCCTTGTTTTCTTTTTACTCTCTTCTTTCTTGTTCTCGTTGTTTTCTATGTTCTCTTCTTGTTATTGTGTTGTAGCTGTCATTCTCAGCTGTGGAGATCGACTCCTCAGCTGGTCCCCCCTCCCGTCTGTGTTTTTCTTGTCTTGCGCATTGCGCATGCGCAACTCCTCGCGCATGCGCGGTTGCACACTTTTGCTTGGCTCCGCGAGCCATTTTTGTAGTCCCGAGCTCGGGACTTCGACTGACCTGAGGGAGCGGGCTTCTCTCTCCACAGCGGGCCTCCTCGGACAGGTAAGGCCTTCACCTTCTTCTTCCGATGTCTTTTCTTCTTCTTTTCTTCCCGTTGCTTTCGACTTTTCTTTCTTTGCTGCCATTTTCTTCCCACCTTTTCTTTCACTTTATTTTAATTTTTGTGTTTGTGCCTTTGTGTTTTCTGTGTTTTATTTAAACTTTTCCGGAGAGGGCTGGAGTTCCCCGACTGGCCACTACTCCATCACATGACTCTTCCATTGGCTGCCTTCTTGAGGCATCGTCTGCAGTGGATGGGAGGTCGGAGACTGTGATGTTTGTTACTCTCTGTGACCTTCTGTGTTTCCGAACACTTGAATTACCAAGCCAGGCTGTGATGCAACCAACCATTATACTTGTGTTCAGAAAAGTTCGACGGGGGTTCAAACAGAATCAAGGCTGGACACGTTAGTATTTAACTACGGTCTTTATTTATGGACAAAGGAATTCATGAAAGGCCACACATATCCACAGCAATAATACACAAATATTTACTCATTGGGTGTAAGTAAATTACTGCTAAACAATATCAACTCCCGGTTGTGAAATGAGGGTTAAATCTACTGTGCCCACTGCCCACAAGCATGGGATACCAAGTAACTAAGCGAGTACATACATATGAACCTGGTCTCCAGTGTTAAGGGATAAGGGAAAGGAGTGGGGCTGAATGGGAGGATGAATCAACTCATGATGGAATGGCAGAGCTGACCTGATGGGCTGAATGGTCTACATATAATGAATATTCACAGTAATCTCAGTGCAAAAAAAGTGTGAAGCAATAATGCAGGCAGTCCATGATTATCATACCAAGGAGAGGTTCAGGAGCCTAAGAGTTATTACAAAGAAATTGTAATAACTGGGATCTGGGTCAGGCCCATTGCTCCGGGTAAAGCTGGTTGGGGCAAAGTTGGTTGGCGATCATGACCTCCAGGCCTACCCCATCACAGAATATCAAAACCCTTGGAGTTGGACAGTTCCCCCCCCCCACCATAAGTTTGTTTTCAGAGTTGCGGGGACCAATGTTTGTGGCAGCCATTCAGCAGCGAGAAGTTGTCCGCTCTGTCAGCGTAGTCCTCAGCCATCGCTCAGCGCCTGCAGATGAGTCATCCTGTGAATGAGGAAAGCTCAGTGTGTGTGTGTGTGTTTGCAAGTCATCTATGCCTCCCCCATTAACACCACCCATGCCTATCTCCCGGTCTGCGTGCTACAAACCTCTCAGATGAGGAAACCCACGTACATGATGGTTAGTATTGTGCAAAAACATTGTGACTGCATGGGTCCACTTGAAACTCCTTGAACCCTGCTCACAGCTCCAGATGTTGTGTTCAGAAGAGGTTTGATGGGTTCAAAGAGACTCAAGGCGAGACATGTGTTAGTATTAAACTACAATCTTTAGTGACCCACAGGGGAATTCACAAAAAGGCCCACAAATCGACAGCAATAAATGCACAAATAGCTCCACAATGAGTGCAAGTAAATAACTGTTAAGCAATATCAACTCTTGATTGTGAAATGAGGGTTAAACTCACAGTGCCCACTGCCCACAGGCACGGTCAACTTACCTGGCACAGCTATACTCACCTGGCGGGGTGAAACAGCAGTTAGGATGGCCGATCTTCAAGGTAAAGGCTATCCCATTGCCCTTTGGGTGTGCTGACATCTGTGATGTCCCCAAATGCAGGATTCTCGACTGCAAAATTCATGGTAGCAGGACAGTGTGTTTGCGCTCTTTTTTAGGGAGGGAGTAGTGATTAGTGCAATGCTGTTACAACGCCAGCGGTCAGGATCGGTTTGAATCTGGCGCTGTCTGTAAGAAGTTTCTACATTCTCCCTGCGTCAGCGTGGGTTTCCTCCGGCTGTTCCTACTGTTCAAAACATACCAGAGATGTAAGTCAATTGGGTGCAATTGGCTCATTGGTTGAAAAGACCTGTTACTGTGCTGAATGTCTAAATTTTAATATATAAACTGAGTAGCTCAACGAACCTGATCTCCGGTGTCGGCCGTGGCTTGGGATCAGGGACGGAGCCATGGCAGTCGGCCCACCGGAACTGCCATGGCTCGCAGTCTGGAGCTCAGCAATGGTCTTGAGAGAGCAGCAAAAGAGAGAGAGAGAGCTGCTTCAAATAATGGGCTTTTTCAGTGCATGTGACCTGCAAGGACCAATCGCGCATCACCTTCGCCTGTGAGCAGATTTAACCATTGGTCATTGGCGTCGCTGGGGGTTGGGGGGGGGGGGGTGCAGGGAGTGCGGACCTCACCGGGTGACACCATCGGAGGGGGTGACACCAAAATGGCCATCGATAAAAAATTTTGTTCAGTGCTTCAGCAGAAATTTTAATCTAGACATATACAGAGCATGGAAACAGGCCATTTCAGCCCACGAGTCCGTGCCGCCCAATTTACACTCAATTAACCTACAACCCCTGGTGCGTTTCAAACAGTGGGAGGAAACCGATGGGGGAAAACCCACGCAGAGACAGGGAGAATGTACATACTCCTTACAGGCGAACCCCGGTCACGATCACTGGTCCTGTAAAGGCGTTGCACTAACCGCTGCACCAATGGTGCTGTCCATTACAAATGCATTATTTCATATAAAAATATCTCTGGCGTTAGTTATAACAACAAAACCATTTTTCATAAGCCCAGGCTACATATATCAATATACCTACAAGGCTAAAACTCGAGGCTAATGTACTTTTTGAACCTTCTAATGCACTCCAGTCAGAGTTCTCATTATTTCCCAATTACGCTTCGAATCACGTGGTTTCATCACACACAAGGACTGTGGTTTTCGTTGCCTCTGTGCCTTTGATATTGAAATTTAAACTTTGCCGTTACATTCAGTGATATACGGGAATTACGATTCACGAGTGACATCAATATCATTGCTAAGGATTCTGTACGGTCTGGTGTGGGAGGAGGCCCAGGAGCCCACGCCTCTGTGGGTTCCTCGCCTCAAGTCGTCCGCAGGCCACGTCAGCTGCAGACCGGTCTGTCGCCGTGGCCACGGGTTGTCTCTGCTTCTCCTTCTCAGACGGAGGATGGTCTCCCTATTTTCTGGTGCCCTGCGGCAGTCCTCTGCATCCCTGGAGTCTGCGTCTGATCAGAGGCGTCGCTACCTTGGACGCAGATCCCACGGTCGCGGGATTTTAGGTAAACCTAACATCGGTGCCTTTAATCAGAATCAGAATCAGGATTTATTGACATGAACAAGTCATGAAATTCGGGGCTTTTCACAGAGCAAACATTCATATTATAACCATCTTATAACATGGTAAAAATAAAAGTGCACAAAATATAAGGCAGTGTCTTTGGTTCATTGATCATTCAGGAATCTGATGGCAGCGGGGAAGAAGCTGTCCTTGTTCCGCTGAGGGCTCATCTTCAGGGTCCTGTACCTTTTCCCGATTGTAGCAGAGTGAAGAGGGTACGGCCTGGGTGGTGGGGTCTTTGAGGATAGAGGCTGCTTTTTTAAGACATCTCCTCATGTAGATGTCCTCGATGGAGTGAAGTCTGGTGCCTGTGATGTCGCCGGCTGAGTTAACAACCCTCTGGAGTTTATTCTTGTCCTGAGAGTTGGCACCTCCGTACCAGGCAGTGATGGAGCCAGTCAGAATGCTCTCCACAGAATATCTCTGCGGAGCTGATGGCAGTTGACTGGGCAGTTGGACACCGTGGGAGCACTATATCTCTGTTCCTCACTCCCTGAAGGTCTGCACTAGGTGGCAGATCTGCCATTACAGTCGCTCCAGCAGCGCTGGGGCGGGGGGGAATATGGGTCAAATGTAGGCAAATAGGATTAGCTCAAGAAGGCAACTGTCGGCATCGATGTGTTGGGCCAAAGGGCCTGTTGTCATGCTTGATCTCTCTCTCTCTCTCTCACACACACACACACACACACACCTACACACACCCACACACACACGCACACACACACACACACACACACACACACACACACACACACACACACACACACACACACACACACACAGAGGGCAAGCAAAGGGACATACAAAGATTCACACAGAGGCGCAGGCACACATACAACTAGAGATACACGGATATGTATCACAACATTTCGATAAGCTGAGGACCTGCAGTAACATAACATTTCACATTTGATGTACATGCTTCTTCTTTCAGCCATAAATTCAGCCTGCAAAATAACATTTGTAAATATTTAACACATCAAAAGACCAAGAGAATGGGAAGTCTTGCACCCCCTCCCCTTCCCTCAACCAAGCAGGGGGTCCAAACTATTCAAGCTGTCAGCAGGACATCACTGACATATGACTGCAGATGCTTGGGAGGTGGGGAAGGGAAGAAGTGGGGGTGGGGGGGGGGGAGGTCAGAAAATCTTGACTCTGATCCTGCAAATGGTCCTTCAGTGCAGCTGGGGTCTGTACCCTGGAACCCCATGGCCAAAAGCATTGCACATCTCACTATTTTATTTATTACAAAAATAAAATTAATGCAACAGCAAAGCACCCTTTGAACTTGAGTTAAGACCATAAGACATAGGTGCAAAAATAGGCTGTTCAGCCCATCGAGACTGCCCCACCATTTTCCCACTCAGCCCCACTGCCTGGCCTTCTCCCCGTAACCTTGGATGCCCATCAGGCTAATCAATCTCTGCCTTAAATACACCCAATGACCTGGACTCCGCAACTGCCTGTGACAACAAATTCCATAGATTCACCACCTCTTGGCTCAAGAAATTCCTCCCCATTTCTGTTCTAAGCGAACACCCTTCAATCCTGAAGTGCCCTCTTGTCCTAGACTCTCCCACCATGAGAAACAACCTTTCTACATCTACTCTATCTACACCTTTCAACATGCGAAAAGTCTTAATAAGATCCCCCCCCCATTCTCCCAAATCCCAATGAGAACATGCTGAGAGGCTTGAGGCCTGCAGACTATCGCCCAGTAGCACTGACATTCACTGTGATGAAATGCTTTGAGAGTTTGGTCATGGCCAGATATGCACCTAAGGGTCTGGACCCACTGCAATTCACCTATTGTCACAAGTGCTCCACAGCATACAAAATGTCACTAGCTCTCCTCTCAGCTCTGGATCACTCAGATGACACCAACTTTCCATTCGGCTCCTCTTCATCCACTACAGCTCAGCCTTCAACATCATTATTCCCTCAGTGCTGGTCAACAAGCTCAAAATCTTGGGCCTCTCCACCCATCTCTGCAACTGAACCCTTGATTTTCTCATTGGAAGATCACAGTCAATACAAATTGGAAACAAAGTCTCCTTCTCACTGACAATCAACACAGGCTTATGCTTAGCCCACTGCTCTACTCACTCGACACCAATAGTTCTCAACCTTACCATCAGTGGAGAAAAGTTATATAGTCAAAAGAAGTTTTAATTAAATAATGTACTGCAAGTGTATTTCAATGCAATTATGCTTGGGAATACTCTGGAACAAATATTTCATATTCAACTACGACTTCAATTTGTCAACCATCTCAAATGCACATTCAACAATTGTCGTCACTTCAGTGGGAACCTTGCCCCTGACACTGGCTGTAAATTTCTTTTGATTCGAGGGACTAATTTCATTAGCTTCAACCTTAAATCTCCATATTTTGTAATTTCCAGTCAGTTTCTCTTAGCTTGTAGCAAATAATTAACAGCACTGAAGCCACATTCTACTAAATAAGACAATGGAAAATGTATCAATAGTTCCCTTGCTAAAGTAGTCGAGTTTGGGTATTTCTTTTCGATCTCGTTAGACGGCCACATCATGGTTCCTTTCACTTTGAACAGAGTTTTCACAGATTCATTATGTTGCAACTCAGATCACTCCTCTTGGTATTGCACTGGAACTTCAGATAAGTCCACCGGCGATGGCTGATTGATCAAGAGGTAAAGCCATTGCCTTTAAATCACAAAATGTATCATTGAAGTTGGTAACCAACATTTTCAAATGGTCAACAATGACATTTGTAGCAGCGTTAGTTATCTCACACTTATTCAACCAATAGAATTGACTGAAATTTCTTGCAGAAATATTCTTTTGGCATAATTTTAAAAGTGTCATGAATCCAAATATCTTTGTTTTTGCATCAACAAACGTTGCTTGTTCAATGTACTTAGTTTCTCAAAAATGTCCATCAAGTAACTCACATCAGCTTTGCCATCAGTTGTTAGCAAGAGCATCATTTAATTCCTTCAAAAACTCGCTGAGGAGATGAAACAGTTCCAGAAACCTTTTGAAGCAGTTTCCCTATTACAACCACCTTACTTCAGTGTGAAGCAATAATCTCAAATGTTCTGCATTTTTAGCGACACAAAACTGCTTAAACTGGCATTCACATTTGGCATTAGCTTTGATGGCATTGATACACTCGATCTCGATCGTGTAGAACAGGGGAAACTTTCTTGGCAACTAGATTTTCTTGGTGGATAACACAACACACAACCAACATGTGTGGATTTTCATCCTTCATTAATTGTAAACATCTTGTTTTTTACCCATCGTAGCAGGTGCGCCATCTGCAGCACAAGAATTAATGTTTCCTTTTGATATTTCATTTTCATCCAAATAATTTTTGAGCTTGCTGTAGATATCAACTGAAGGAAACAACATCTCTCCTTGAAACTCTTCCTGATCAATATATCTCACGTATGCCAGTAGCAGAGCCTCACTGTCTTGTACAGTAGATTCATCCAGTTGTATTGTGAACTTTCCTGATATATCTTCTCAATAAGCTGTTTTTCAACAACTTGATCCGTGTCATCTATTCTGTTGCAGACATGACATTGCTTGGAGATCTTTGTCCAGAACTATTTTGAGAAACAATGATATTGCAGGTTAATCAGTTCCTCCCTGTGATAGTACAGATCTATCACCAATGTACATAGTGTATATAGTTACAGTATCTAGACTGTGCTTACAGCGATTGGCTGAGAGCTAAGCCACGCCTATTGTCTGGGCCTTAAAGGGTTGTGTCCCTAGCCAGGTCGGATCATTCCGGACTGGTCGGCCACCTGTGAAGAGCTCCTGTCTTTTGCTAATAAAAGCCTTGGTTTGGATCAACAAGTCTTTGGTTCTTTCGACGAGCTCTACAATTTTATTAGCAAAAAAATAATTTTTTTTTAAAAGGGATGGAGTGTCTGACTCGGCCAAAAAAACTTGACATCGACCTACAGTCAGCTACAGCCTTCAAAGCCTTTAAGTTCTGGCTGTTGAAGTTTGAAAACTTCCTAAGGCTCATTGAGGTGGAGGTGGATAACCAGCGTCTAACAGCATTGCTGTCTATGGTGTCCTTGAGAGTCTGTGAGAACATCCAGGATGAGACCACTTACACCGCAGCCATAAAGGTACTGAAAGAACTGTACGATCAACCAATGAACAGAGTTCATGCTCGGCTCGTGCTTGCATCGAGGAAGCAACAGCCCGGCGAGTCCAGCAGGGCATATTTACAAGCAGTAAAGGCGTTGGGCAAGGACTGTAACTGTGTGGACAAAATTGCTGCCGAGATCACAAACGATCTCGTCCGGGATGCCTTTGTGGCCGGGCTCCGATCGAACGAAGTGAGGCTGCGCTTGGTCGAACAAGGGGTAGAAAAATTAGAGGACATGGCTCGGATTGCAGTCACAATGGAGGATGCAGCCTTAAAGTCCATCGAGTTCTCTAGGGACTGGACCCCTCATTCTGATGTGAGTAGAGTGCCCTTCTACCCTACCACCCCCCGAGATACTGACAGCCTGTCGGCTGCTGCTACACTGCCCCCTGCGAACCCAAAATGTTATTTCTGCAGGAGGGACAAACACAGGAGGTCCCAGTGCCCAGCAAGAAAAGCCAGGTGCCAGGTGCCTTAAAAATGGCCACTTTGCTGCAGTCTGTAGGTCTAAAATGGCCGCCGGCAAACACAGTGCCTCGTGTGAAGCCCAACCGCCACTATCCCATTCAAACTCTTCTTCCCCAGAGCTCTCGTCCAATGAGAGCAAGGGCTCCCCTGCACGGCAACGCCTGACGTCACGGAGAGCTGAACCCGGAAGGGGCAGCCCATCCTCGCGACCATGATGTTGGCCCACCTCTCGCCCCCGTGCGGAACATTCGACCCGGCCTCGGTCCCGAAAGTAGAGCCCGCTATTGCCACGGCCACGACCACCTCCAGGGCCGGCGCTACCGCTGCCGCTGCCACCGCCAACCCCGGAGACGACGCTACCACTACAGCTGCTCGCTCCCCTGCTACCGCTGCCCACGCCACCACTGGTGTGGCCACTGCGACCGACCAGGTACTCGCCCTAGCGTCCATCGCTGACGACCGCTGGGGCCCGACCGCCGCGACCGACGACCTACCCACCATTAACCTACGTTCGGCCTACCACCAGCTCCCGATCCGCTGTGAGGACCGACCATTCACGGCCTTCGAAGCGAATGGGCGGCTGTATCAATTTCTCAGGGTACCATTTGGGGTCACGAATGGTGTTACGGTCTTCCAGCGGGAAATGGACCGGATGGTGGACCAGAACGGGCTAACCGCTACCTTCCCGTATCTGGACAATATCACCATCTGCAGCCACGACGCGCAGGACCACGACGCCAACCTAGACAAATTTCTTCAAACTGCCGGTCGGCTGAACCTGACCTACAATCTTGACAAGTGTGTCTTCCGGACCACACGACTCGCGATTCTAGGTTGCGTGTTGGAGAACGGGGTAGTGATGCCAGATCCTGAACGCATGCGTCCCCTAATGGACTTACCCCCCACCCCATACCCAGAAAGTGCTCAAACGCTGCCTGGGCTTTTTCTCATATTACGCACAATGGGTTCCACATTACGCCGACAAGGCGCGTCCTCTTATCAAGACCACCTCCTTTCCCCTCTCGACCGAAGCCAGAGCTGCTTTCAATCGAATCAAATCCGACATCACCGCTGCAAAGCTGCATGCGATCGATGAGTCTGTCTCGTTTCAAGTTGAGAGTGATGCATCTGACTTCGACCTGGCAGCCACCTTGAACCAGGCCTTCTTCTCCAGAACCCTCCAGGGTCCAGAGAGTAGACACTCCTCGGTAAAGAAGGAGGCCCAGGCCATAGTTGAAGCGGTGCGTCGTTGGAGACATTACCTCGCTGGGAGGCGCTTTACACTGTTGACTGATCAACGCGCGGTCTCCTTCATGTTCAGCAACACCCAGCGAGGTAAGATAAAAAAATGACAAAATCACCAGATGGAGAATCGAACTCTCCACCTTTAACTATGACATCCTGTACCAGCCTGGTAAGCTCAACGACCCACCTGACGCGCTCTCCAGGGGGACGTGCACCAGCGTACAGATGGACAGACTACAGAAACTCCATGAGGCGCTCTGTCATCCAGGGGTCACTAGGTTTGCCCACTTTGTGAAGGCGCGCAACCTACCCTACACAGTCAAGGAGATTCGCTCCATTACCTGAGCCTGTTCGGTGTGCGCTGAATGCAAGCCCCACTTCTTCCATCCGGGGAACTCCCACGTTATCTAAGCCACCCGCCCCTTCGAGCGTCTTAGCGTAGACTTTAAGGGGCCCCTACCGTCGACCAACCGTAATAACTACATCCTCTCGGCCATCGACGAGTACTCCCGCTTCCCGTTCGCTGTGCCTTGCCCAGGTACCACCGCCACCTCAGTGATACAGGCCCTTCATAGTATCTTCGCCATTTTTGGGTACCCCAATTCCATCCACAGTGATAGGGGGTCCTTATTCATGAGTGCAGAGCTGCAACAGTACCTTCTGGAGTGTGGTATCGCTTCAAGCAGGACCACCAGCTATAACCCACGCGGTAACGGCCAGATCGAGAGGGAGAATGCCACCATCTGAAGAGCAGTTACACTGGCTCTCCGGTCTAAAAGTCTCCCCACCTCTCACTGGCAGGAGGTTCTCACTAGTGCCTTACACTCCATCCGCTCCCTCCTATGTACCGCAACAAATGCCACCCCCCACGAAAGGATGTTCCTTTTCCCAAGGAAATCCGAATCAGGAACCACTGTACCGGCATGGCTCACCGTCCCTGGCCCCGTCCTTTTGCGATGCCACGTCCAGCACTCCAAGAACGACCCCTTGGTCAACCGAGTGACTCTACTCCACGCGAACCCGCATTACGCCTACGTTGAGTTCCCAGACGGGCGGGAGGACACTGTTTTGGTGCGGGACCTAGCTCAGGATGCGGTAGGCCCAGCAGCCTCCCCAACCCAACCTTCCCCAACTTTTTATTCCCCAAGCCCCGTGCAGGAACAGAAGGACCAACAGCACCCCAACGACCCGGGCCACCCTGCCGACAACACGGCTGGGGAATTGAACGAAGGAGCGATCGCACCCGACGAGCCTGCTGGCGACACTACTCCAGCGACCCCAATCCCGGCACCACGGCGGTCACGCCAGATGGTCAGACCCCCTGACCGCTACAGTCCTTAACCTACCCCTTCCGTTCATTCTCTCCCTCGTTTTTTTTTCCTTCCCTTCTCCCTCTTCAGCCCTTCCAGGGTCAGTTCTCCAAGAAGGGGTGAATGTGATAGTACAGATCTATCACCAATGTATATAGTGTATATAGTTACAGTATCTAGACCGTGCTTACAGCGATTGGCTGAGAGCTAAGCCACACCTACTGTCTGGGCCTTAAAGGGTTGTGTCCCTAGCCAGGTCGGATCATTCCGGACTGGTCGGCCACCTGTGAAGAGCTCCTGTCTTTTGCTAATAAAAGCCTTGGTTTGGATCAACAAGCCTTTGGTTCTTTTGACGAGCTCTACACTCCCCAATCGTACGATTCTTCCCATGTTTTGCCATCAGCAGAGAAATTTCATAACGAGCTTCAAGTGTACGATTCAGGCGTAGTTTGAGCAGCGAATAATGAAGTGATTTTTGATCTATTTTCAAACTTCTCTTTCAGTGATTTGAAATATTCCAATTTTGAATGGACATGTTCAGGATGTTTTACCCTCAAATGAGCTTCAAGTTGGCCTGCTTTCATTGATTCATTTGTCAAAGTCTGTTGGCATAATAGGCAAAAAGGTGCACGTTCATCGTGTACAGCATATTCAAGAACTCCACTGAATACTGACAAACCTTTTACTTGCTTGGTCCACTCATTTTAAATATCCAACAGCACGAGCTCCTTGAAACAGATTAATCAATAGTTTTTTATGTCTTAGAATTGAAAAATGTTATAAAAGTAATGATCGCATCAAAGGAAGAAAAGTGACCCTCAAAATAATGAAATAAAAACACTAGTGAGGTTTCTGACATTTTTTTCTCGCAGAGTGATTCAAAACTGCGCTCATCTCGTGCTTTGCGATCTGGGGTCCCTTATATTTTTTCCCATTTTGGCGTCACCCTCAGGATGGCACCTGCCTGGGGTGGACCCTCCCACCCCCCACCACACCCCCATCAATACGCTCGTGGACAAAGATTCATACAGGTACAGGTCTCACTCACTACTGAACTGAAAAAGTAAAGGGGCACGGACAGAGATGTGATCGTTGAGATCATTTGGAATCCTTGTCGCCAATGCGATCATTTGGAATGGATGATAATAAGACTGGTTAGAAAATAATGTTAACCAAATATAACAACAGTTAAAATAAGAGAAACAATGGAGAAACATTAGAAGAGCAAAAACATGTTATGAAAATAAAAAGAACAAAGAGATTTTACTTGGAAGTTTCCACAGGTGTGTGGTACTGACACTGTTGCCAAGTCACACTTTTCACACCAACATAACGAGTTTATTTTTAAAATTATTTCCCAAAAGATTCCTGCACCCAACCTGTGAGGTGTACATCCCACCTTGAGAATCTATGCTCTCTCTACACCCATGACTGTGTGGCCAGGCACAGTTCCAATGCTATCTACAAATTTGCTGATGGCACCACAGTTGTTGGCAGGATCACAAATGGAAATGAGGAAGCGTCCAGGAGGGAGATCGAACAGCTCATTGAATGGTGTCACATCAACAATCTTGTGCTCAACTTCAGCAAAACCAAGGAGATGATTGTGGACTTCAGGAGGAAGTCAGGGGAACGCAACCCAGTCCTCATTGAGGGCTCAGAAGTGGAGAGGGTTAAGAACTTCAAATTCCTGAGTGTTAAAATCTCTGAGGATCTGTCCTGGAGCCTCCACGTTGATGCAATGGCGAAGAAGACTTTACTTTATGAGGAGTTTGAGGAGATTCGGCAGGTCAAGAAACTTCTTCAAGGCAAGGAAAAAACTGCAGAGGGTTGTTAACTTGCCCTGTGACATTATGGGCACCATGAGGACATCCACAAGAGGCGGTGTCTTAAGAAAGCAGCCACAATCCTCAAGGGAGAGGGAAACTCGAAAGTCTGCAGACACTGTGATTGAAGTAAAAACACAGAAATGCTGGAGAAACTCAGCCGGTCTTTCAGGTCTATAAAAACCAAAGATATATTGCTGATGTTTCGGGCCTGAGCCCTTCAAGGAATAAGTAGAATAAGCCGTTTTTATAAAAAAGATGGAGAGTTGTGAAGTGTCCCGGATGTAAGTGGGGAGGAGCAGGACCGGGGGTGAGGGTAGCAGAGGCCAATTGGGTGGGACAGGAACACGTGGATACGGTGGGTCTGTTGGAACAATTGGGATTGTGGATCCTGGGTAGGAGGTAGAAACGGGCGGTGCGGGGTTGGGAAACAATAAGGTTGGAGGCCGTGCTGGGATTGGTGATCATAAGTGATGAGTTCAAGGATGGTGCATGATACAGTGGTTTGATGAGTTTTGTTGGGGTTCTGTAAGAGGAGGTGTCTAAGAGTTGTTGTTTGGCTTCCTCAAGAAACCCCACCATCCAGCCCATGCCCTCTTCACTCTTTAACCATCAGGAAAAATGTACAGGAGCCTGAAGATGAGGACTCAGCGGCAGAAGGACAGCTTCTTACCCACTGCCATCAATTTCATGAATGAACAATGATCCACAGACAATAACGATTTTATAGTGAAAAAAGAGAGATTCTCTGTCTTTAAATCTCTTCACTTACCTCCATAAAAGGTCCAAAGGTGGATTGACTGGTCAAACTCACTCCATCTTCCATCCGCCTTGGTCGAGGGGTGGGGGGGGGGTAGACTCAGAGTGGAGCGAAGAAATGTGGCTCCAAAGGGGAGGGGTGATGACATCGTGATGACGCCATTAGCCCGAACTCAAGAGCGCGTATCTTAACAAACCCATATGGTTAATAGAGGCGATTACGTTGCACAGGAGATCAGCCGGAGTTCCAAGACCGTTTGCACAGATCTCCACTCGTGCTCTTACCTGCTCTTCGGCCGCCATTTTCCAGTATAGGCTGCTTTCCCTTTCTGGCGTGCATATTTGACATCACGATGGCAGGCAGCGGTACCGCACCTCTCATCCCGCCTCCTTCAGCTCTGGAAGCCAGCTCGCGATCTCCCCCTGCATAAAAGCACCGCGCAATCCCCATAAAAGGTAAATTTGCCTTTTTAAAAAAAATTTGAGCAGGCGATTATGCGCCTTGTTCGCATAAAAACCACTACTGCCTTACTTTGAATTTTTCTCACTCTGTTTTTTTATTTATGTTGTCAGGTGGTTTATATAAATGCTACTGAGGTCACGTCTCCAGAATGGAGGAACATCGCCTTCCCAAGGTCGTGTTATATGGCGAGCTCTCCACTGGCCACCGAGACAGAGGTGCACCAAAGAAGAGGTACAAGGACTGCCTAAAGAAAGCTCTTGGTGCCTGCCACATTGACCACCGCCAGTGGGCTGATATCGCCTCAAACCATGCATCTTGGCGCCTCACAGTTCGGCGGGCAGCAATCTCCTTTGAAGAAAACCGCAGAGCCCACCTCACTGACAAAAGACAAAGGAGGAAAAACCCAACACCCAACCCCAACCCACCAATTTCCCCCTGCAACCGCTGCAACCGTGTCTGCCTGTCCCGCATCGGACTTGTCAGCCACAAACGAGCCTGCAGCTGACGTGGACATTTACCCCTCCATAAATCTTCGTCTGCGAAGCCAAGCCAAAGAGGAAGAGAAGAGACTGTTAACAATGAATTTCGTGATCTGTACATGACAATAAATTCTGATTCTGAGTTCCTCCAGATTTTTGTGTTTTTACAACGATCAGTTTCTGCAAGACTGGTTTTTGACCTGAGCCAGTTTCAACTCAGGACAGCTGGGTAACATTGACACCTGCCAGTTACATTGGGAACTGCAATTTCCATGTCCATTAAGCAGGACAGGGAGTCCCCAGGATACAAACAAGATCCGTTCTTACGTTTGTCTTTAAGTCGAATTTGTAGGCAAGTTGGAACAGGTACATATGGTCCTTATTTAGTGTCATTTAGTCAAATGTTTGTCTTAGTACCGAAAACTAAATTAAAGGAACAGTTCTTAAAACAGTTTAAAATTCAGTGGTTCTCCACCTTTTTCTTCCACTCACATCCTACTTTAAGTAATCCCTACACCCATCAGTGCTCTGTGATTAGTAAGGGATTGTTTAAGGTGGGATGTGGGTGCAAAGAAAAAGCTTGAAAACATGCTTTAATCATCCCTCATTAACTCGTTATGTGCACGGTTTCAGAACTCCAAAGGAAATGGGCCGATTACCATTTTTCTCAAGAAAAATATTTCAATAACAATTGGGTCTAGAGCAGTGATTCTCAACCTTCCCTTCCCACTCACATCCCACCTTAAGCAATCCCTTACTAATCACAGAGCACCAATGGCATAGGGATTACTTAAAGTGGGATGTGAGTGGAAAGGAAAAAGGTTGAGAAATCATTGATTTAGATAGAAAAAAAAGATCATGATTAATTGTTAACACTTACTCTCATTTCATTGATGTCTTGCATGCCAGAAGAGGCATTCATGTGGTATGACCATGCGTGAATTTGGGGCACAATTTGTTCATAAGTATGAGTTGTCTGTAAGCCGGATGTATGCAACCCGGGGACTCCCTGTACACAAAAGGACGCAGAATGGACTTTATCTGTGTAGTGAGGGACCCACTATACATAATAAGAAAAGAAGCCCAGGAACCTCCTTAAGGCCTTCATGGTCTTCGAGATTGACAGGTCTAACAGGGGGCGCATTCGATCGGGGTGAGGAGCAATGATGCCATCCTCCACCACATAGCCCAGGATTGCCAGACGTTTCATCCAGAACACGTATTTATTGGAGTTGTACGTGAGGTTCAGGTCCTTGGCCATTTGGAGAAACTTCTGGAGGTTGGCGTCATGGTCCTCCAGAGTGTGTGACATTGATGAGATAAGGGAAGGTAGCCTTCAACCCACATTTGTTGACCATTTTGTCCATCTGTCTCTGGAAAACCGCGACCCCATTAGTAATGCCAGAAGGGACCCTCTGGAACTGATAAAGCTGTCTGTCTACCTCAAATGCTGTGTAGGGGCAGTCCTTGGATGGGATCAATAACTGATGGTTTGCAGCTTTCAGGTTTTTAAATTTTTTAAAAAATTTTTCACACTGTGAACCATATAAATCAAAATACATACAAACATTTCCCTCTTAAATATACACAGTGGCATTTTCTCCCCTTTTTTCCCCCTACCTTCCCTCCCCCCTCCCACCCCCCTCCAAAACCACTAAATGTTCAACATATACAATACAATAAACCCATTAAACAATGTCATCACACAATGAAAATAAACAAGAAAATTGTGTCATCTACTTTTACACACTGGGTCAGTTCATTTTGTCTTCTTCTCATTTTAGTGGGTGGAGGTCCGCGGTAGGCCCTCTCTGTTGTGTTCCATGTACGGTTCCCAAATTTGTTCAAATAATGTGACGTTATTTTTTTAATTATATGTTATTTTTTCCAATGGAATACATTTATTCATTTCCATGTACCTTTGCTGTATTCTCAGGCTCTCTTCCATTTTCCAAGTTGACATTATACATTTTTTTGCTACAGCTGAGGATACCATAATAAATCTTTTTTGCGCTTCATCCAGTTTGAGGCCTAATTCTTTACTTCTTATATTACTTAGAAGGAAGATCTCTGGATTTTTTGGGATGTTGCTTTTTGTGATTTTATTTAATACCTGGTTTAGATCTTCCCAAAACTTTTCCATTTTCTCACATGCCCAAATTGCATGTCCTGTTGTTCCCGTTTCCTCCTTACAGCGAAACATCTGTCTGATACTGTTGGGTCCCATTTATTTAACTTTTGGGGTGTGGTGTATAGCCTGTGTAACCAATTATATTGTATCATGCGTAACCTCGTGTTTACTGTATTTCTCATAGTTCCGGAGCATAGCTTTTCCCATGTTTCATTTTTTATCTTTATGTTTAAATCCTTTTCCCACTTTTGTTTGGGTTTATAGCTTATTTCATCATTTTTCTTCTCTTGCAGCTTGATGTACATGTTTGTTATAAATCTTTTTATTATCATTGTTTTTGTAATTTCATATTCAAATTGTACAAGATCAACGCAAATAAAAGTGAAGCGATCCCAATGAGTAATGCGGATTATATAGAAATTAAAAAAGAATCACCATTTAAATGGCAAACACATTACAGGAAATTACAGGATGACTTAGAACATTGGAAAGAATTACCGCTAACACTGATAGGAAGGGTAAGTTGCATTAAAATGAATGTCTTCCCAAGGACACAATACTTATTTCAATCGTTACCAATTTCCTTAACAGAGAAATTCTATAATGAACTAAAGAGAATAATAAGGAAATTTTTATGGTAAAGGGGGAAACCGAGGATAGTGTTAGAAAGATTAACAGAGAGGTATAACCAAGGTGGTTTGCAGTTACCAAACTTTAAAAATTATTATAGAACAGCACAATTAAGGTATCTATCAGATTTTTATCAGACAAGGGAAAAACCAGATTGGACTAAGATAGAGCTAGATAAAATAGGGGAGAAGTTACTGGAACATATACTTTATAAGTGGGATGAAAAGCTGATACAATATAAAAGCTCACCTGTATTGCATCATTTACTCAATATATGGAAGAAGATTCACTAAGAAAGGAAAAAAACAAATTACCAAATACCAAAATTATTATTGACGCAAAATCAGCTAATCCCTTTTACAATAGATAACCTTTCCTTTAGAGAATGGGAGAGAAAAGGAATTAAAAGAATAGAAAATTGTTTTTTGGGAAATAATTTATTAACATTTGAACAAATGAAGTACAAATATGGAATAATTCACAGTTCACTGTTTGCATGCCATCAACTGAAAGCCTACTTAAAGGATAAATTGGGAAAGACTGAGATTACCAGCTTTCAGGTTGATGGTCGAATAGACCCTATACTGCGCAATTTCATTTAACATGTCCAAAATTCGAGGAGGGGGTATGCATCAGAAGTGTGAAACTATTAATTGTTTGGCTGTAGTCAATCACTAGCCCGGACTTTTCTTCCCCTTTTACGACTACCACCTGGACTCTCCATGGGCTGTTGCTGGGCTCAGTGATGTTTTCTTTGAGCAGCTGCTGTGTCTCGGCTCTAATAAATTCCCGATTCCCCCCGCACTGTATCGCCTGCTCTTTGGGGCTATTGGTTTGCAATCGGGAGTCAGGTTCAGAAACAGTGGTGGGGGGGGGGGAGAACAATATTTAGGGTGGAGAGACCGCAGGTTGCGTCCAGCTTTTCGGACCCTCCATTCCACTCCATGATTGGAGGGAGTGGGCCAGAGTACTCCATGGTCACGCTTTTAAGGTGACACAGCAAGCCCAGCAACACAGAAGTGCACAAATCCTTCAGTGCATACAATCGGAACTTAGAAAATTCCCCCTTCCCTTTTACAGTTAGATGTACTATACATTACCCCTGGGTTGTGCGAGTGCAGTGCTAGAAAAATAAGTACATTTTTGAGTTGTACCGCAGAGCTGTCGCAGAGTTTATAAAGCTCTCAGTGGAGTCAGTGTCCAGTGTCTGTTTACCCTCACCTCCATCTTTGTGGAACAGGTTCAATTTGCAATGAAAAGCTCTCCTTTGCTTCCCCTGTAAAGGCAGAGTCGCCAGTAATCTGGTGCCTTTATTAAAACAGGAAGGAGAAACAGAAGAGAGTCCCTTCAGAGACATCGAGTGGCCGTGGACCTCATCAAGCTCCTGGGAAGTCCATATCTCTGAAGACCTTTCTTTCCTGGAGCCAACACATGGAGGCTCACTAATTCTTCCACTGTAACGGCACTGATTTACTGCAGCTTACAAACCAATAAAGAATGCACTCACTCTTTTCTTTCAGCCACACCCCAAGAAGTCGACTTTCTTTTATTATTCACTAGACACAGCATTGCATTCTTCATCTCCCCCAAACCCCGCCAGCTAAACTCAGCCATGATCGTATTGAATGGCGGGGCAGGCTCGATGGGCCATTTTTGGCCGACTCCTGTTCCTACTTCCTATGTTCCTCTGACCTTCTCGTTAGCCCACTGCCACACGGGCGATCCTGACACTCTCTATTTTTAAAAATATTTTATTTATCAGAAAACCAAGTAATGACCACAATTACATAACTGAAATGTTAACAATTTGTCGAAATCAAATATGGTTACAGGAAAATAAAATAAGAGGAATTACAGAAAATACTAAAAGAAAACCCTCAAATCTCCCATCCCACCCAATCATTACCCCTCCCTCTACCCTAACTCTAACCCCCCCCGGTAAGAGAAGAATAGCTAAAATAAAGAAATAGATAAGGAGAATAGCTAACATCATTCATTTACTGTATGATAAGGAGACCCAGCGGCACTCAAGACCAGCCTTAAATTTTCAAATTAAAATGGTCCAAATATGGGCTCTAAATCCTTTTAAATACATAATATTTATCCCTTAAATTAAAAGTTATCTTCTCCATTGGTACACATGACCTCATTTCCAAATGCCATCTTTGTAAATTAAGCTCCATTTGATTTTTCCATGAAATAGCTAAACATTTCCTTGCTACTGCTAGAGCTAATGGCAAAAACGCCATCTGAAATTTATCTAGTTTATATACCAAAACTAGTTCACTAACTTCTCCAATTAAAAAGATCTTTGGATCTCAAGAAAAATTTATTTTCAAAATATCTTGCAAGACCAAAAACCCCTAACTTTCTCACAAGACCATACTGAGGGCAAAAACGTACCTTTTTGCTCATTACACCGAAAACCCAGATCCAGCTTGTATCTGGATTGGGCAGCTCTCTGAATGTAGCTGCTGCGTGACCTGCTGAGTTTCTCCAGCACTTTTGTGTATTGCACTCCAATCGCAGCATCTGTCAACTTTCCTGTTAAACTGTGCTCTATATCCTGCACTGCCTGACCTACCTTAACACTGCTCCCTGATCTCTATTTATTTGTTATTATTTGCACTTCTCACTGTGTGGGCTGACTTGCCTGGATAGCAAAAAAAAAGCTTTTTTTAATGTATCTCGCTATACATGAGAATGAACAATTCAATTAAAATCAAGACCAAGTGATCTCGCCATCCTTACTGGATACATCACACCGTGGGAGCGGCTCCACTCAAGATCGGAAGAAGCTGGTGATGATGCAGCTCAGAACATCACGCAAACCTTCCTCCCCTCCACAGACTCTGTCGACATCTCCCGCTGACCAGAAAAGGCAGCTGACGCATTGAAGGACCCATCATACTCCAGCACACGCTCTCTTCTCATTGGACAGAAGATTCAAGACTATTGAAGCATACCAACAAGCTCTAAGGCAGTTTCTTGCCTGCAGCCATCAGGCTCCTGAATGAACCCCATGACAGTGCTCTTATGCTGCCCTTGCTTTGTACGAATTGATCTTTTTCCATTGTAACTTCAGACTTTATAAGTTTGCTCTTGCCCTTCCTACAGTTGTGTGAACGATCCTGTTAAAAAGTCTGCAGGCGACTTGTGGTCAGGAGGGCTGCTGGAAACTGGCTCTTGGGAACCAGATATTGGAGCCGGGATTTGAGAGCAAGAAGGGCTCCCGAAGGGCACTGAAGGCTTTCTGATCATGTCGGAGGTTTGGATCTGGCGGCCGATGATCGAACTGGATTTTGTGCAGCTGTAGAGGCTGCGGGGAGCGCTGAAGGTGAATCCACGGGCACTCAGTGTCTCTGAAGGGACTCCCTTTAGCTTCTCTTTCTCTCTAAGGGGCTCCAGGTGACTCTAACAGCGACTCTTTGTCTGCCTTATGGCAGGAAAAAGTTCGAGTATGTACATTTTTAATGTACTATTATATGACAATGAGGAACCTTGAACCTAGACTGCTCTTGGAATGGCCCTTCTCACTGTATCAGGTGTACTGCGGCATTGTTTTCGTAGCAGCACTAGCGCAGAGCCAGCCACCCAGGCCAGAATCCGATGCCATCTGTAAGGAGTTTATACTTCCTCCCCGTGTCTGCGTGGGTTTTCTCCAGGGACTCCGGTTCCCTCCCACTCTCCAAAAATATAAGGGTGTTGTAGGTTAATCGAATGTAATTGGGCAGCACGGACTCGAGGGCTGGAAGGGCCTGTTACCATGCTGTATGTCTAAAATTGCTGAACTTAAAACTTACTTTCACTTTACAGGCACTTACACATTTAATCCTTCAGGGGGTAGTGATACTCCAGCGAGCTTAGGTGAAGCTAGAATTCCGCATACATTCAAACTGGAATCAGAATCAGGATTAATTGTCGAACAAGTCATGAAATTCAGTGTTTTGTGGCAGTATCAATACATATTATAGCCATCTTACGCCATGGAGGGGGTGCAGAGAAGGTTCACTAGACTGACACCAGGGATGGAAGGACTTGCATGTGAAGAAAGGTTGGATAGACTAGGCTTGGATTCCCTGGAACTTAGAAGATTGAGGGGGGATCCTATAGAAACATATAAAATTCTTAAGGGTTTAGGCAGGAAGATTGTTTCCAATGCTGGGAAAAACCAGAACCAGGGGTCACATTTAAGGATAAGGGGGAATTTTTTTAGGACTGAGATGAGGAAAATTTCTTCTCTCAGAGGGTGGTGGATCTGTGGAATTACTTGCCACAGGAAGTAGTTGAGGCCGGTTCCTTGTCAATATTTAAGTGTAGGTTAGATTTGGCCCTTGTGGCTAAGGGGATCAAGGGGTATGGGGAGAAGGCAGGAACCGGGTACTGGTAGGCTTGAAGGGCCAAATGGCCTACTCCTGCACCTATTTTCTAAGTTACTATAAAAAATAAAATAATAATAACAATAATTAGTGCAGGAAAAGTCAGGCCGTGTCTCTGGGTCATTGACGACGGCAGCGGGGATGAAGCCGTCCTTGTGGTGCTGAGTGCTCGTCTTTAGGTCGAGTCAAGAGGGCAAGGCCTGAGTAGCAAAAGAGAAAAAGAAAATGCTGGAGACACGGGAAAGGTCAAGGCTGCATCAGAGATTCTTCGTCAGGCCTAAATTTTAAAAAAATATTCAGACATACAGCCCTGTTTACCCATAAGCCCGTGCCGCCCAATTACCCCCCCAATCAACCTACACCATCCATACGTTTTGAAGTGTAGGAGGAAACCGGAGCCCCCGGGGGAAACCCACACAGACACTGGGAGAACATACAAACTCCTTAGAGAGAGTGTGGGATTCGAACTCCGGTCACGGTCTCATGGCGCTGTATTGTGCTAACCGCTACGCCAACCGTGTTTCCTGCCATCTTGGTCAGTGGTGTTATTCACTTATTTAATACAAACTCAGTGGTTCTTAAAGCAATTTCTTTTTGCGTAATTGCCTTGATCGCACCCACAGCCATAGTCTGCCTAATGTCACAGACAGCAAAACGCCGTAGAGGTGGATGTTCAGAAAAGCCCTGGGTTTATACCCCTCCCCTCCCCTTGCTTGCTGGTATGCCCTCCCTCCATTACCCACCTATCACCTCCTGCCTGTGGAACTTATGTTCTGCTGCCTGCCTACATTTTGCTCATTCCTTGATAAGGGGCTCCAGCCCAAATCGTTGGTCATCTATCTTTATCTTTGCTATATAAAGTGCGCTGTTTGATCTGTTGAGGTTCTCCAGCATTGAGTTTTTCCTTCAATCACGGTGTTGGCAGGTGTCTGTGTTTTACACTCTTGGGTTATTTTGAATGATGCCAACTTAACTTTACAAATGCGTCGTGCCAGATGATCGAACTTCTCCTTTAGCTCATTGAACCTGCAGGCAACGTGGTCAGACAAAAGAATAATTTTCAGATGCCTTTTCTCTGCACAGAAGTGTGAAGCACGAAATTTGCGGATGCTGTGATTGTAGTGAAAACACACCAAAATGCTGGAGGAAGTCAGCCGGTCTCGCAGCGTCCATGGGAGGTAAAGATACACAACCAACATTTTGAGTCTGAGCCCAAAACGTTGGTTCTATATCTTTACCTCCTATGAAAGTTGCGAGACCTGCTGAGTTCCTCCAGCATTTCTGTGTTTCCTTACCAACCGGTCTCTCTCTTTATAACTCTGCACTTCCCCAGCGTGTTTCACCAATACGGCTTGTAATATGGAGTAGCGTGTTCTGTTTTAGTCACCGCGCCATCAAAAAGATGTTGTCAAGCTGGAGAGGATGTAGAGAAGATTTACAAGGCGGTTGCCGGGACTTGGGGATCTGAGCTGCAGGGAGAGGTTGAGCAGGCTGGGGCTTTATTCATTGGAGCGCAGGAGGATAAGGCGTGATCGCACAGAGGTGGACAAAGTCATGGGAGGAATAGATCGGGTGAATGCAGAGAGACTTTTGGCCAGAGTAGGGGAAATCGGTAACCAGGTGAGGAGGGAGAAATTGAACAGGAATGTGAGGGGTAACATTTTTACACAGCGGGCGGTGGGTGTATGGAACGGGCTGCCGGAGGAGGCAGTTGAGGCAGGTACTATTGGAATGTTGAAGAACCATGGACAGATACATGGATAGGATGGGTTTAGAGAAGTCATTCCCAAATGGACGGTGCCACCCCTTGGGGACGGTGGAAAGATCCAAAGGGGTGGAGAGGACAAAGTGGGCGGTCCGAACATTTCTGGCAAACTCAGCCCACAACACTCACCACGCACTATCTGTCAGGTGAGGAAGGGCTGGGATGGTGACTGCCCGGGATGGTGACCACCTGGGATGGTGACTGGCGGGGACAGTGACTGCACGGGACAATGAATGACTGCCCGGGATGGTGACTGCCCAGGACGGTGACCGCCCGGGATGGTGACTGCCCAGGACGGTGACTGTCGGGATGGTGACTGGCCAAGACAGTTATATCCGGCGATGGTGGCTGGCAGCGATGGAACTGCATGGGAAACAAAGAACTTGTATTATTTGTTGAAGAATAGAATATGGCCACAGCACAGCAAAAAAAAAGTGACGGCAATGTAGAGTGAAAATTGTGAAGTCAATGTAGTTACGGGTGAGATGTAAATTTACCCTCTCATATTGCTAAATAATTTGGTTCAATACAAGTTTTAATGTTTATAATGTTTATAATGTTAGATTAATTATTTTAAATTTGCAGCGTTGGTGGGGGGAGAGAATTCTAGGGATGTAGCCTGGGAATCGGGGGGGGGGGGAGGTGCGGGGAGCAACCCAAATAAGTTTGGGAACCACTGGTTTAGAGGGATATGGACTGGTGGGACTGTGCAGGTGGGACATTTTGGTTGGCGTGGATAAGTTGGGATCTGTTTCCACACTATGTGACTCTATGACTTTATTATTCTGTGATCAAAGATCTGTCTGTACAAGTACATCCACATTTGTTTCACCATCTTGCCCACCATTTATCCTGAATGAACCTCGCAATCCTAAAACTATCTTGTCTTTGCTCAGTACCATCTGGGTTCTCTCTGTAACTCTGCACCTCTCTACTGTCTCTCTTGCTGGACTGTGTAGGGAATGTTTCCCTGGAATGCCCGTGAAACAAACTCCATTTCTGTGGCATGATTAGTGCAACGCTGTTACAGCGCCAGTGACGTGGGTTCGAATCCCGCGCTGTCTGTAAGGAGTTTGTACTTTCTCCCCGAGTCTGCATGGGTTTTCCCCGGGGGAGGCTTCATTTTCCTCCCACCCTTAAAAATATATGGGGGTTGTAAGTTAATTGGGTGTAATTGGGGCAGCACGGGCTCGTGAGCCAGAAGGGTCTGTTTCTATGCTTTGTCTAAACTTAAAACTTAAATCTTTGTACGTGACAATAAGTTTGAATTCGAACTTTATTTTGCACTATCTATTCCTGTGAATATTCACCAATGTTATTACATTTTGTTCTCTCTTGTGTGTGTATGGAAGGGGTATGGGGACACCAATTCCCCTGAGCGTAAACCCATGCAAAAGGTAGTGGACACAGACCAGGATATCACACATAAAACCCTCCCCGTCATCGAGAATATCTACGGGGAACGCTGCCGTCGGAGAGCAGCAGCAAATATCAAAGACCCACACCACCCAGCACACATTCTGTTCTCGCTGCTGCCATCAGGAAAAAGGTATAGGGGCCATGAGACTCACACCAGGACATACTCTATACCTGTAATAAAAGTGCTTTCAAAGCATCATACTTTACTGGTACGTGGTGGATCCTGTAGGAAGTTGCCGACCCTCTTAGCGACGGCCTGGTCCAGGGCACTGACAAGAAGTGGTGTCCAATTTGACTTTGCGAAGATGAAATTGAGAGTCAGTCTTTTGGAACCACAGTTCAGGCTCAGCTGTCCAGAAAGGTGGCAGCTTCACATCCACGGCTGTAAAGTCCATGTTTGTGCACAAATACGTTTTTGGACTCGTCGGGGGTCACCAATTGTGGCTACTGGAATCGCGGTGGACACGACGAAATAACCACACAAAGCATTCAAAGAGTGAATCAAACGGATTTACTCTTCATCACCCGCACAATCTTTTAAAAGCAAGAATCTTGCACTCAACACGCTCTGACGTCATCACGCACTGACGTCACATGGCTGGCTCGATGCCTCCTGGGAGTTGTAATGTCACCATAGCGATGCTACAACACAATAATACATTAAAGACGTAACATACATGATATAGTTTAATTTTTGTCTGCTGTAAGGCAAACAGAGAGCCACCATGAGCACTGCCCCGTGCCCCCGAACAGTGGATTCGCCTCCAGCGCTCCCGCTGCCTCTGCAGCCGCGCAGCCTCCTGTTCAAACCATCGGCCACCCGAGCTCCAGATCCAAACCTCTGACAAGATCAGGAAGCCTGAGGCCTGGCAGCCCCTCTTTACCCTAACCTGAATCCCAGCTCTGATACCTGGCATCCCATGAGCCTGCCTCCAGCAGCCCGCAGTTACAGGTAATCAGAAATTCTGCCTGGCCCACAGGAAAATGTCATGTCATGTATGTACCCTGGCAATAAATCTGAACTTTGAAAACATTTTGCCACCCAATAACATTCAAGCTACATGTTTAACAAATGGGTCGAAAGCAGACCTAATCCCTGGGCAGCCTGATGTCAGGCAAATCTCTGTCATCAATGCCACACCTTCTTGATCTTTCTCACCACACCCTCAGAGCATGCTTCCTGCTGCAGTGGAGCTCATCTGCAGGACAAATCAGAAACTGCTCACAGTCCTCTACGCAGGACTGTGACTGGAGCGTCAGCCATGCCAGATTCCTAACGGGAAGCCGCTGTTATTTTTAATTTGATTGGACTGTTATGTTAAAGGTAGAATTGTGACGATTAATCTTATAAACGTTCTCTGAAAACATTTATTTTTGTGGATCCAAAATGGACCATGGTGACCTACAGCGCTGAAACTGGCCCTTTGGCCCGACTTGCCCATGCTGACCAAAATGTCCCGCCCATACTCATCCCACCTGTCCATGCTTGACCCATATCCCGTGAAACTCATGTAGCTGTCCAATTTTTTTTCTTAAATGTTGCAGAAGTCCCTGCCTCATCCACCTCCTCTGGCAGCCCATTCCATAGACTCACCTCCCTCTGTTTAAAAAAAAATTACCTCTCAGCTTCCTGTTCAATCTACCCCCGCCCCCACCTCCTTCCTCTTATGCCCGATGGATCTGTTCTCAGTGACAGGAGAAGGGGCAGACCTATGTCCTCTTACCAATTCCCCTGCTCTAGGCAAAAAGGTGTGCATTCATCTGATCAATTCCTCCCCTGGTTTTGGACTATGTGTGATTTACCTGTGTAGCATGCCAAACTAAGCTCTTCACTCCATCAATTCAATTTGGATCAATTCAATTTGCACTCCAGAACACAGGCCCAGAAGCCTTAAGTCGAGCATCTCTAAATTAAATAACTCCTATCACCTTCCTGTAGGACTCTGACCAGAATCATAAACAGGATCTGGTTGCTCTATTTCAATATCATTTGTATTTATTTTCTTGCCTTTACTAATACTGTGAAGATTTATTTATTGATCCTTTTATATTTATTATCTCTTTTTCCTGTCTTGACATATTGTAATTTAATTTATACTGTTGTTGGTGGTGTTCAGCTATCCTTCAGTGTGTTGGCTACCTCTCCTAGGCAGTGGGAGATGTCAAATTAAACGAGATATCTTGGACAAGTTATCAGGCCTCAAGGGAGAGGTTAGACAGACTGGAGCTTTATTCCCTGGAGTGCAGGAAGCGGAACACTGACCTCATGGAATCACAAGGGGCTTGGATAAAGGGGCGATGATTCTACAACCAGTGGGACATAGGTTTAAGACAAAACACAAAAATGGAGAAACTCAGCAGATCACACAGTGTTTCTTCATCTAGCAAACATAAAGATACATAAGCAATGTTTCGGGCCCGAACCCTTCAGCAAGGTATGAGCAAATTGTAGGCAGGCACCCGAACAAAATGGTGGGAGAATGGGAAGGGGAAGGAGCACAGGCCCACAAGGCAGGAAGTAATCGGTGGATAAGGAGAGAGATTTGTTATGGGCCCAGAGGACCTCAAAACCCAGCAGCAATAGAAATTCACCAAATAGTTACTTAAACAAAAGTTACTTTTAATTTTCTTTAAACATAAAAACAGAATCAAACTTTAACTTATTACTATTAACTTAACTTAGCCTAACTTAACCCCCTTCTAATTCCAAGTGCATGTGAATGTAATGTGTATATATTCAGGAAAGTTCTTTGATTCACAGTCAATCTCACTTTTCATTCCTCCAAGTTCTTTTGGTATAAGTCAATTCTTATACGGTGCACAGAATTTAACATTTATGAATTTGCACCAAACTTTGATGCTTAAAGGTTGTTGGTTACCACTCAGGAAGGTTCTTGTTGGTTTCAGAGAGAGATCTGTTGCTCATTGGACACACACACAAACTGATTTACTTCCATCAGTCACCTCAGTATCTTGCTGAAGAAACTTGCCTCATCAGGGTTTTCCAAGTGATAACCTCTTCTTCCAGGTCACCACAGATGTTTCCCTTATTTCAGAAGAAACGCTCTGGCCAGCCATTTCCTCTTGTAAGGACTACAAGGGTTTTCAACAGGCTGAACTCAGAACTCACAACCTGTCTTCAAAATGGGGTTTAAACAAGCCGCCAGCTTCCAACAGCTACTGCAGAACTCCCACTGAATTCTCTCTCTCTCTCTCTCAGAGAAATCCTGTTTTGTCTTTACTCTCTCTCTGCTTGCAAAACCTTGCAGGGCTCCAGACCCAGTCTCTGAAAGATCTTATTGGCCTCTGAGCGTGGAATGTTTCATTTGCACCTGCTTTGAAATTCTTTAGCAAAGCATTGCCGTTGTCTTTGCCAAGGTACTGGTGCCTGAGTGTCCAACTTGAGCAAAGCTCTTGCATTTTAAATGAGATCTCTTTTGTGAAGTGTTAATGTCTGTTTGTGAAGTGACCTACTCTCTAAACCACCAGATGGTGATGGGAGGGAGAACGGGGAGTGGGCTAGCAGAAACAGGAAAAGTCGATGTTAATCCCATCTGGTTGGAGAGTGGCCAGACGGAATATTAGCTGTTGTTTCTCCAATAGGTTTAAGTTGAGAAGGGATAGATTTAAGTCAGAGCTGAGGGTTAATTTTTCTATTCAAAGGGTAGAATTTATCTGGAACGAGCTGCCAGAGGAAGTAATAGAAATGGGTGCAATTACAATGTTCAAAAAAATATTTGAATAGATATATCTTGTGGCCTCCATCGGTTGTGATCGACCATGGGTACTGCGCCTAAAGTGAAGCTGGAGTGGCCTCTTCAGGGTGCAAGCCAGGCCAGAGTTGATATGGAGGTCCGTCCATTGCCCATGCAGTGCGAGCCACCCTCTCCATGCTAATGACATGTCCAAAGGAACGATAAAAGCCGATACAATTTGGTGCCAACAGCATTGCAGGAGTTGCCGTGCCGGTGCTGGGTACAGCACTCATCCACTTTCTGGATTCTGACTCCGGATTTTTCCTTGGGGTTTACTCCCAAAGCCTCTCCTGTGAGCTGGTGTAGCCACAAGGCAGCAGAGGTTTGAAATCGGGAGTTAACGAGCCCCATCTGCCCGAAGCAACTGGTTTCAAACTCCTTTGTCCCTGCTCCTGTCAATGAGAACAGGTTCCCCAGGCTTACGAACTATGTCCCACATGAAGGCCAGGAATTGGACCATGTCAGAGGCTGTCATGAAGAGCTGGTCCCCACCACTACCCTTCAACTACGACAATCTTGAGAGACAGATAGATATATGGATGGAAGGGCTTAGAATGAAATGCAGGCAAATATGACTAGCCTGTGATGCCAGCATAGATGGCTTGGACATTGGGCCAAAGGGCCTGTTCCACACTGTATGATTCCATGACCCGTTGAATGGCCATACGGTTTGGTGCCATCAGCACATCTCAGCTCAATTGTATTTCAAGCGATGTCCCAGTTACAGCGTGATGTGGCTCCCGCCCCATTTATACAGCAGGACTTAGGAGCTCAGAGCAGGGATTAGACTAATCAGCTTCTTACAGTGAAGGAGAGGGCTCTTCAGAAAGCTGCACCATAGGTGAGTGAATCTGGGACATCAGGAGGGATATCCCGTGGCCAAAATAAGAGGGGATTGTGAGAAAAGTAAATGGGAGTGGAGTGCCTTATGAAGATAGGTTGAGTGAACATGGCCTTTTCTTCTTGGAGTGTCAGAGGATCAGGGGTGACATGATAGAGGTGCACAAGATGATGAGAGGTATTGATCGTGTGGATGGCCAGAGGGCTGTTAAGGCTAACAAAATGAGGCATAGGTTTAAGGTGCTTCAGAGTTAGTACAGGAGGGTATAAGACGTTAGTTCTTCATACAGAATGATGGGCGTCTGGAAAGTGCTGTCAGCAATGGTGATGGAGGCAGGTACAACAGGATCTTTAGGGTCATGGAACTGAGTAAAATGGAGGGTTGTGCAGTTGGGAAATCCAAGGGGATGGTTAAGAGTAGGTGACCAGGTCAGCTCAACACTGTGGGCTAAAGGGCCTGTTTTGTGCTGTAGATTTTTATGTCCTATGGCCTGGGTGCCATGGGCAGGAATGGGAACAGGAGCAAACAGGGAGAGAGGTTGTAATGGGAATGGTGCCACAAATCAGATTTGAAAGTGGATATTGCCAGAGACGAGAGCAGTGACGGGCAGCGACGGGGAAAGGCTTGGAGCTAGAGGTTAGGATGGATGGGATTGGGAGCAAAGTTGAGGATGATGCTGGTCCTGGAGACGCAGCCATCAACGAGGATGGGTGGAGAAGATTTTACACCCTCAACCCTCACTGCAAGGATTGAGCATTCCTTGTGATGAGTTGTTGCCACAAATTAGGCTCTGCATTGATTTCATTTCAAAAGTGATTATAACTCTGTTTTGGAAAACATATAACAGTTGCCGTAGCGATTAGGGCAATGCTGTTACAGTCCCAGTAACCCTGTTCCAATCCGACGCCGTCTGTCAGGATTTTGTACCTTCTCCCCATGCTTGCGTGGATTTCCTTTGGGTGCTCCTGTTTCCTCCCACCCTCCAAATACGTATGGGGCATTGTAGATTAAATTTTAATTTTAAAAAAATTAAACATTCAGCATGGTTGCAGGCCATTTCGACCCACAAGTTCGTGCCGCCCAGTTTACACCCCCGATACACTTTCAACATTGAGAGGAAACTAGAGTCCCCAGGGAAAACCCATCCAGACACAGGGAGAACGTACAAACTCCTTATAGACAGCGTAGGATTTGAACCCGGTCCCAATCACTGGAACTGTAAAGGTATTACGCTAACCTTGCCACTGGTGGATTTGAGGGGATGCAGGCTTGTGGGCTGGAAGGGCCTGTCTCCGTGCTATATGTCAAAAAGCAAGGGTCTGTTTCTGAATGTGGACAATGACCCTTTTCTTCCCCTGACAAAAATCTCCACCAGCTAACCACAAAGAGTATCGAGAAACTGCGGACGCAGGAATTCCGAGCAAGACTGACCATTTCTAGGCATGGATGCTGCGTGATCTGCTGAGCTCCTCCAGCATCTCGTTGTTCAGTCAAAGAGTATTGGGTTAGATTAATCCCATGGTGCGGGCAATGTTAATGGGCGAGGTCATTCCAGACGGTGAATTGGAACAGATGAGTTTGTTAATACCATCAATGTTCAATGGTGGTTTGAAAGTGAAAATTTGAGCTGACGTGATGTGGGCAGAGCGATGAAGACAGTTGATGGTCACCTGACTCGGCTGATGACGCGTGGGGTCTGAACAACCAAGAGATGCAGATTAGTCATTATCCTGAGCCCCAGATCAGATTAGGATGCAGTCAAGAAGTGGATAAGAAGGAAGCACCAGCTCTTCATGGTCAGTGGACAACTTGGTCACCACTCGGATCGTTTCACTTCATCCACAGTACCCCACTTTCTCAATCAAGCAAAATATATTATAGTAATACTTTATTAAAAATAGATCTAATCCCACTACCAAAACCAAAGCTGTTTGGAAAAGGAAGAAAGATAAAATCCCTGTCGCAGTAATAAATGACCTTATTAGCCAATAATTCAAATAGGGTCCCCACATTGTTGGAAAATTTATATTCAAATCGGAAATTGAGCATCGAATCTTCTCTAGGTTTAAACTCAACATGACATCATGTAACCATTGAATGTGGGTAGGCAGAGCAACGTCCTTCCATCTAAGCAACATTGCCCGCCTGGCCACAAGAGGTGTCAGGTCACTTGTCTGAGTGCTACTGGTACCATTTAAACCAGTTGCGTGGTTGGGTGTCCGGCGACTAAACCGGCTCCCCCTCCCCCACCAGGCTTGCTTGGTGCGGGGGGTGGCTAGACACCCTGCAGGATGAAAAACAAGACCCGTCAAAAGGCGGATGAACCCTCTCATAGGGTCAACTGCCATCTAGCAAACACGTGCCTTGAAGCGCAGAAAGGGCATCCCTAGTCATCAAAGCTTAGTCTGGCCATTCACTGCAACATAACTTCCCCCAGCTGTCTTGTTCCTCATCAGGCCGCTGGATCCAGGAGGATGGATCTGGACCTGTACAACCCCCTACTCGCCAAAAATCTATTCAAGCACACACTGTTCCTTTCTGAGGACTGGGGTATCCTTCCCACAAACTGACTGAAAGGAACCATCATCATCCTATGGGATGGAGAGCCAGAAGAGAAATAATACATGCAAATCCGATGCCATTAATATTATGCCTCTCTTTCCAACAATACCAAACAAAGCAGTTAAAGGATTAGGCTTCAAAACTACTTTAAAAAGCACAGAAAAGTTTGAAATACTTCCTTCCAGTATTTCCCAAGACTTGGACATGTCCAAAGCATATGAATTAATGAAGCATCTCCATCACAACGAGGAGATACATCTGCATAAAACTGAGATAGTTTCACTTTGTGAGCCCTATGGACTACTTTCAATTGTAGGAGAGAGTAGCGGGCACATAAAGATGAGGTATTAACCAACTTGAAAATTACATTCCAAGTTTCTTCAGAGATCGAAAGCTGCAGGTCCTGTTCCCAAGCTTTTTAAATTTTATCTAAAGGAGTCTCTCTTATTCCCAACAACCTCACAAATGTCAGATATTGAATCATTGTAAAAAAGGTTGCAAATTTTAAAATTACATCCATTAAATTCTTATCAAAGCTCTTAGGAAATGTATGTAATTGAGATCTCCAAAAATCTCTAATCTGTAAATAACAAAAAATAAATGAGTATTTGGTAAGCTATATTTAACTGATGGTTGTTCAAAAGAAGCAAGACTTGGTTCAATAGATAGATCTTTGAAACATTTAATGCTTGATCTATGCCGTTCTTTAAAAGCTACACCAATCATGGAAGGTTTAGAGAAGTAATTGGAAAAAATAGGACTAGAGAGAGAAAATCGCAGTAAACCAAAATGTTTTCGAAATTGTATCCAGATCCTTAAGGTTTATTTAACTCCAGGATTGCCAGTGAATTTATTTAAAGATAAGGTGAGTGAGGATCTGAGAAGAGAAATAATCGAAAATTTTGTAACAGAATTAGATTCCAAAGAGACCCATATTGGACAGTCTTCACGATTGATATAATATGACCAAAATGTAACATTTTTAAATTAAAATTATTTACGATGGTAGAAGCCAATTCTGCCCATTGAAACCTGCCCAATTACATCCAGAGAACATAAAAACGTAGCAGAGTACAGGCCCTTTGGCCCACAGTGTTGTGCCAACCTAATAATCTACTCTAACAAGTACCTAGAGTTTCCCTACAGCATACCCCCCCCCCCCCACTTTTTTCAGTTCCCTGTACCTACCTAATAGTCTATTTTTACCTACCAAACCCACCTGCCTTTGGAAGGTGGGAGGAACCCGGAGCACCCGGAGGAAACCCATGCGTATCACAGGGAGAACTCCTTGCAGACAGTGGCGGATTGGATACTGCTTTGTTGGCACATGCTAAATGCTGTACTAACCATGCCACCCTGCTGGAGAGGCTCAGAGAGAGAGAGAGAGAGAGAGAGAGAGAAAGAGCAGGCCTTAGTGTGATCATATTGCCTGCTGACTCTTATCCCTAGGTATTTTTGTGGGGGAGGGGGAAGGATTTGAAACCTATAATATGTTGGCTGTTTTTCCAAGGCGGCAAGAGGTATGGATGAAGTCAATGGCGGGTAGGAGTGTTTGATGGTCTGAGCCAAGTTCATAACCCCCTGCAGTTTCTTGTGGTCTTGGGCGGAACAATTCTTGCCCCACACAGTGATGTACTTCTGAGGAAGTAGAGATGCTGGCCTACTTTCTTGACCATTGCATCGATGTGGGTGGACCAGGACAGGTCGTTGGAGATGCATAAACCTGAGAACTGAAAAGCACCAAGTCCCTCAGAGGCTACTTCAGAAAGTGACCTATCGCAGATACACAACATCTTCTCACTTGACAGGTAGGCTCAACACTTGTCTGCACTTCCTGAGAAGACTGAAGCGGGCAATGGTCGGCCGGCATGGTTGGTGTAGCAGTTAGTGCAATACCTTTACAGCGCCAGCGATCGAGACCGGGGTTCAAATCCCACGTGGTCTGTAAGGAGGTTGTATGTTCTCCCTGTATCTGTGTAGATTTTCCCTGGGGGCTCTGGTTTCCTCCCACCATTCAAAATGTACCTGGGGTGTGGGGAAGGGGTAGGTTAATTAGGTATAAATTAGGTGGCATGGACTCATGGACCAAAGTAACCTGTTTCTGTGCTGTATATCTAAAATTTTTTTAAAAAGTCAACTTGCCTCCATCATGTCAACCTTCTATAGGAGCTCCACTGAGAGTGTCTTGACCGGCTGCATCACAGTGTGAGTATGGTTTCTGCAGAGAAATGAATCGGAGGTCAATCCACAGGACCATAAGAATGGCAGGGAGGATCACTGGGGTCTCCCACCCCTTTATCAATGTGATCTACCAGCATCGTTGTCGGAAGAGGCCGTGCAAAATCATTGAGGACGCCTTCCACCCTGACATAGCATCTTTCAGCTGCTCCCGTCGGGGAATAGATACAGGAGGATCAGAGCCAGCCCCACCAGGCTGAGGAATAGCTTCTTCCTACAAGCAATGAGAACACTGAACGACCAAAGGAACTGCTCATACTATTCATGAAGCAATATTTATTTATTTATTTGTATGTATGAATTTTTATCCTGCATATGTATTGTCTGTCTGTATGTGTGTTATGTCCGGTTGTGCGTCTGGGTGTTTTGCACCGAGGACCGGAGAACACAGTTTAATCGGATTGTACTTGTGCAATCAGATGAAAATAAACTTGACTTAGCTTGACTTGAACTTAAACTGTCTATTATTTCCATCTCAACACCGTTGATGCAGAAGGGGGAGTGAAAGCGCCCCTCCTCCAGAGATTTGGACCAAATTCTTTGTCTTGCTGAGATTGAGTGAGAGGTTGTTGTCTCAAAGACACTGGGTAAAGATTTCACTCCGTGTTCTGCCTGATTCAGTCCAAAGCCACAGTTCAGTTTCCAGGACTCTATTGGCTAAGAGTGGTGGTATTATTTCTTGGTATCTGAAAACCAAAAAGAAAGAGATTTATTATTTTCTCCCACTGGAGCTTCAACAAATCTGCTAAGCATTTCTCATCAAATGAGCTCGGGGAACCTGGGCTCGGGCAAATTGATTTGTCAGCAATGGTACATTTGCATTTCCCACTTGAGAGACTGCGGATGGAACTGTGTGAGTTATTGCATATAGAAGGCTTGCATGGAGGAACCCAAGATAAATAACTCTAGCTTCTTTATTATATCTCATGTTTGATTACATCAAGGAGGCCACTCATTCCATTAAGTCTTTGCCAGACCCCATTGTTGTAAGTCCCTTCTTGTGCCCATCATCTCCCTCCCAATTCGCCTGCCACCTGGTGAGGGCTCCTGACTAATCAGTCAGTACACCCAACTAATTGGTCAGTGCATCTTTGGGATATGGGAGGAAACTGGAGGACCTAGATGAAATCCACGTGCAAACTCCACACAGACAGCACCAGGTGTCAGGATTGGACAGTGGCCACTGTAGCTGAATCCTACAGCACAGATACAGGCCCTTCAGCCCAACTCATCTATGCTGACCAAGTTGGTAATCTGGGCTGGTCCCATTTGCCTCCATTTGGTCCATATCCTTCTAACCCTTTGCTATCCATCAAGTCAAGCCAAGTCAAGTTTATTATCTTTCTTTTTAAAATACTTTTATTGAGTTTAACAAAAACCCTTTACACAAGTTTATTGTCATCTGATTGTTCAAAGCAGTGTTCTTCGGTCCTTGGTGCAGACACACAACCGGACATTACACACATACAAACAAACAATACATATGCAGGACAAGTATTCATGTATACAAATAAATAAACATTGTTTAATGAATTTGAGAGTCTTGGATGGTTAAAGTGAGCAGTTCCTTTGGTCATTCAGCATTCTCACTGCCCGTGGGAAGAAGCTGTTCCTCAGCCTGGTGGTGCTGGCTCTGAGACTTCTGTATCTCTTCCCCGACGGGAGCAGTTGAAAGATGCTGCGTGCGAGGTGGAAGAGGTCCTCCATGATTTTGCACATCCTCTTCAGAAAACAATCCCCGTAGATCATGTCAAAGAGAAAAGGGGAGGGAAACTCCATTGATCCTCTCTGCCTCTCTTATGGTCCTGTGGATTGACCGCCAATCTATTTCTCTGTACCAAATGTACCACTTTATCCAGATTCCTTGGGGAAGAGTGACCATAACATGATTGAATTCTTCATTAAAATGGAGAATGTTTCTGAGACTGAGTTTTAATCTAAATGAAGCCAACTGTAAAGCCATGGAGTGTAGCAGACTGATATATTGGGAGAGGGGTATATAGACAAGGGATAAATCCCTTTCCTAGTTCTGGCAAAGGACCTGCAACCTAAAAGTGTAAAGGTTCCTCTCTCACTTGTTCCATTCACATCCCACTTTAAGTAATCCCTGTGCCATCGGTGCTCTGTGATTAGTAAGGGATTGCTTATGGTGGGATGTGGGTGGGAAGGGAAGGTTGAGAACCACTGCTCTAGACCCAATTGTTACTGAAATATTTTGCTTGATAAAAATTGTCATTGCCGATTTCCTTTGGAGTTCTGAAACCATGTACATAATGAGTCAATGAGGTACAATTAAAACAGCGGTCTTCAAACTTTTCCTTCAGTGACATGCCGAATCTCCTCGAGCACCTCATGCAGTACAGCCACTGGTGAGCCTTCTTCGCAATTGTATCAACGTGGAGGCTCCAGGATGGATCCTCGGAGATGTTGACACCCAGGAATTTTAAGTTCTTGACCCTCTCCACTACTGAGCCCTCGATAAGGACTGGGTTGTGTTTCCCTGACTTCCTTCTATCTTTGGAATGTAAGTACATTGATCAGCCAATAGTTTAAGGGGAGGTTTACAATTGATCTGTGTTGTCATTTGTGTATATAAATTATATTTTTTAAATTTAGGCATACAGCACAGTAACAGTCTATAGGTGCTCTGTGATTACTTAAGGTGGTATGTGAGTGGAAGGAAAAAGTTTGAAAACCACTGGATGAGAACTAGGGGACCTGATTTGAGGGAATAGATTTAAGACAGAGATAAGGAGAAACTGCTTCTCGCAGAGAGTAGTGAATTTGTGCATGTCTCTGCCTTATGAAGCGGTAGAGGTTGCATCATTAAACATATTTAAGGCAAAAATAGATTGATTTTTAAAGAAAAGAGGAATTAAGGGTTGTGGGGAACAGGCAGCAAAGTGGAGCTGATGGACCATTGATGGCTCCACCGCTGAGGTCGTCAACGGTATCAAGTTTCTCGGAGAGGAATCTCACCTGGTCCCTTAACACCAGCTCCATAGCCAAGAAAGCCTAATGCGCCTCTACTTCCTGCGAAGGCTGAGGAAAGTCCACCTCCCTTCCTCCATCCTCGCTACATTCTACAGAGGATGTATCGAAAGCCTCCTGTACCGCCTGGTTTGGAAGCTGTACCTCCTCAGACCACGAGACCCTGCAGAGGATAGTGAAGTCTGCGGTAAAGATCATAGGAAGCTCTCCAACCATGACAGACGTCTACAACACTCGAAGCACTTGAAAAGCAATAAACATTGGAAGGACTCCACACACCCCTCACGTAAACTGTTCTCCCTTCTCCCATCTGGTTGGAGGTACTGCAACACTTGGGCCCTTACGTCCAGATTGGGCAACAGTTTTTTTCCCCCAAGACATCAGGCTCCCGAATTCCCAGAACATATGTGGATAGTATACTGTGGATCTTTACTGTATATGCCTTAATATTTTAACTTCTATTTGTGTAAATCTGCTCCGTCGTCCTGGAGAAATGTTAGGCCATTTCATGCCAGACCCCCACATGGAGGTCGGTTGTAAGTACAGAGGAAAAACATAAACTTACCTTTCATGGAGCTGTCCTAAAAGGCTGTTCCAGAGTCCCATTCATGTTGAGCGGCACCTCGTAGCACCTTCTGGAGCCGATGGAGGTGGGGTGACTGGTGCCTTGGCACCACCTGTCATAAATACACAGCAGACCAATGGCCGTCTTCCCTACCCATAATCCCACGTAGCTGGAACCGCTCTGTGTTTCCCAGAACAGTTCCAGGTGCATGGGGGATTATGGGTAGGGAAGACGGCCATTGCTCTGCCGCATTTTGAGCTGCAGATGATGGCTCCGAAGGCCAAAGTGGCCCGGTGAGACTGTCACGGCTCTCACCAGCCGCCCCCTGATGGCTCTGCCAGCTCCCGCTGCCCTGACAGCTCCCATTCAAGCCAGGTGGCGCAGCGCAGCGCTCCTCCAATTATCCTTCCCCGCGAAGGGTTGGATTTGGCGCCTCAGAGCCGGCCGCGGCACATTCAGAAAGGTACGTCTCTAGGCGTAGGGTGGAGAACCTCCACCTTTACAGTCGGGCATTTTCCTTACTCAAGAGGGCCTGTCATCTCGCCTTTACCATGCAATGTGTGGTATGAATGAAAAATAAAGGTGACTTGACTTGAGATCAGCCATGAGCTTATTGAATGGGGGAGCAGGGTCAACGAGCCGGATGGCCGACTCCTGCTCCTGGTTCTTATGAAGAGTCTATTGCCAGTATAGAGAGGCACAGAAAGTTTCACGTAAAGCGCACTGACCACAGTTTATGAGGAGAAAGAATGTACATGAAAAGAGAACACGAAAACATGCAATAAATATTCATAGTTGGCTGCAGTACAAAAAATTTGCTGTTGTCAGCAAGGCAAACCTAGAGTAGCAGTGAGAGGAGAATGTTACCAGAGTGATGGGGGGCCTTTATGATGACAGCTGCCTTCTGGAAGCAGAGGCTCTTTCTGCACGTGTAGTTATATTTTAAGATCAAAATTCCTTTATTATCACGATTCCTTTACTTCCTACAGATCAGAGGTTCATGACCTTTTTTTTTCCCACTCACATATCATCTTAAGTAATCCCCTACTAACCACAGAGCATCCTATGCCAGAGGTGCTCTGCGGTTAGTAGGGGATTAGTTAAGGTGGACAAAAAAAGGTTGAGAACCACTGATGTATAGATGCTGAGTTTCACCAGCTCTCTTGTGTACTGACCTACAATCCCAGCATCTGCACACGTCCCTTTATCTTAGTACCTTAATTGTACTGTGTTATGCGGTATAAAAAACATTGGGGGAAGGAACCCATCATCTTTATGTGACTGAAATAAAACTCCAGACCCCACACCAGGGATGAATTTTAAGCGGTCTACTCAGTTCAAGGGCAATTCAAAATGAGCAGGACCTTGGAAATGTTGCACACCTCCTGGGCGTTTATCAACAACAAGAAAAACATTTTGATTCACATTGTTCTAAAGCTCGCACTTCCCCTGGAGATAGATGATCGGGCTGCCTCAGCTAGGTTGGGAGCTGTTAATGAGCACAGTGTACGGTCGCAATGAACCATTAGGAAGTGCCTCGTGAATTCATGTTTCTGGCAGGTGACATCGAGGAGAGAAGTGGGGCCCACTGAAGCATTTGTCAGAAGCCACCAGCTTTCTATTTGCTATGTCAGCTTCTCATCCCACAAGTAATCAAACTGTTGAACTGCCTCTGTTCCACAGGCAGTCATTAGAATTTGTTGTTGGCTCTCGACTGTGCAGTGTTTGCAAGAATGGAAGCAAGCAAAGAAAGGATGCAGTGGCATTGGAGAGAGCTCAGAGAAGATTCACAAGAATGATTCCTGGAATGAAGGGATTTGCACATGAGGAACATTTGACAGCTCTTGGACTACATTTCTTGGGGTTCAGAAGGTTGGGGGTGGGGGGGAGCTCATAGACGCATTTTGAATGTTGGAAGGCCTGGAGAGAGTAGATGTGGCAAAGTTGCTTCCTGTGCTAGGGGAGACTTGATCAAGAGGGCACAACTTCAGGATTGAAGGGCACCCATTTAAAGCGGAGGAATTGCTTTAGCCAGAGAGCAGTGAAACTCTGGAATTTGTCTTTCTTTTTCAATCACACATATTATAGTAAACAATACATGAGGGAAATAAAATACAGAATCAAACAGTAAAAACAGAAACATCAACACATTGCAATATATAAGTGTAACATTATAACATATTGAACAATATTGTCACTTTCTCCTCAATTTGGAATATTCAAAAAAGAGAGAAAAAAATATTGTTAAACCCCATCTAACCTACCAAAATAAACAAAAAATAACAACAAAAAAAAAGGCCGGGCAGCCTAAAGTGAGAGTTCACGACAACAGATCAATACAAACTATTAATCTGGTCCTTGCCAATAAAAAGCCCAGAAATGAAAGAGCAAACTGTATCAAAATGAATATATTCCCAAATTTACAATAGCTCCTCCAAACTATTCCAATGCCATTACCGCAGAAATTCTTTCAAAACTTGAATAAGTTCATTAGGAAGTTTCTTTGGAAAGGTGAGTTTGCCAGAATGCCATGGAAAAACTAATTTAGAAATATCATGTGGGAGGTTTTGTTAGGTCTGCTTTGTTCATGAATGAGTGAGTTGTTAGAAATTAAAGTACCTTTAAAGAAATTGCTCGAGACAAAAATTGAGAACAAAGAACATTTATTACTACAACAATGCAAAGTTGGGTGCTTCCCCTTACCCTGGGAATACACACACATACTGGGGCTCACCCAACTTTTATACAGTTGATTTCAGTATAGGAATACCCTCCCCCTTACATTCTTCTGCCTCCTGCTGGAGAGGTTTGGCATTAGGTAATCCTGCCTGCCTACGTGCAATTTCAGTATACTTGGAGAACCGGGGGGGGGGGTATCCTGTCGGTGTCCCTTCATGTTATTGTCCTTATTCACACCTTCCTGATTCTCGGGGCTACAGTCTCTTGATATGCAGAGTTGACTCATTCTATCTAGGGTTGGCTAATTTCATATGTATAAATCTGTGTATGGTTAGCTAATTAGATATGTAGGACTTGGTACTTCTGTCCAGGGCTAGGAGACCCTTATCTGATCCAGACTACCTCAACTTCCTACATTCTATTGTTCCTTACCACTCCTTATCTTAGTCTTATGGTCTTGTCACAAAGACTAGAAGATTCTTATGTTAATCGTGCTGACTCTGCTTTCCTGCATCCTAACCCCCAAGCTTATCCTGTTTGTACTGGTTACAGCCATTTACTGATGAACTTTAGTTTCTTCCATGTTCATAATTTTAGATCAATTTTCCCATCTCTCACAGAGTCAAACACCAGACTGAGTCGAAATCAAGGTTCTTTGTTCTTTATTGCCGGATTGTAACACTTGCAACTAACAGTGTTAGTTGGAGAAGGCGCATTCTGCCGTTATCAGCAAGTGGTGTTTTTTATATACCTTAGGATACGTACTTAGTAAATTATCATACCATGACATTGTCCAATGAATAAACTGTTGCTATCCCTCTCTGCTAGCCTCCTGCACATCATTCTTGTTAGTGCAAAGCTTATCTTGAGTGTACAAGGTCACATCTGCATTCTGTTACTCCTTAGTACTGGGTGACTCCTTCTCCGGTCCCATCTCATGATGTTTTTACTTTACAGTTTACAACTCCCGAATTTCAAATATTACTCTTGGACGGCCCAGGTGAAATTTATTACTTCCCTCTTTGACAGAAGAGTCTACCCCTTCATGGGTGGAAATTGAACTGTACAAAGTCAGAGAGAAAGTAGCAGAAGATTTTATATACAAAAAGGATACTAAATCCATTTCTGCTCAAAAGGAGGCATCATTAATTAAGGACATTTTGAATATTTGGCTCAAGCTGAACAATTTAATTGGATCAAGAAAAAAGATAACTCCAAAAATGCCTTTGATTCAAAATAGATTAATTCCTTTAACAATAGATAATTTAATTCCACATGTCTAGTCCTCTAAAGGGATCAGATATGTTGAAGATTGTTATGTGCAAGGGCAATCAATGTCATTTGAACATTAAAAAAATACAATACTCATAATAAAACAATCTTCTGCTACTTTCAATTAAGACCTTTTTTCAGAAGCGAATGAGGACCGACCATGATTCTACCTTTCTTTTCTTTGGCTTGGCTTCGCGGACGAAGATTTATGGAGGGGTATGTCCACGTCTGCTGCAGGCCCGTTGGTGACTGACAAGTCCGATGTGGGTCAGGCAGGCACGGTCGCAGCGGTTGTAAGGGAAAATTGGTGGGTTGGGGTTGGGTGTTGGGTTTTTCCTCCTTTATCTTTTGTCAGTGAGGTGGGCTCTGCGGTCATCTTCAAAGGAGGTTGCTGCCCACTGAACTGTGAGGCGCCAAGATGCACGGTTGGAGGCGAGATCAGCCCACTGGTGGTGGTCAATGGTGCAGACACCAAGAGATTTCTTTAGCCAGTCCTTGTACCTCTTCTTTGGTGCACCTCTGTCACAGTGGCCAGTGGAGAGCTCGCCATAGAACACGATCTTGGGAAGGCGATGGTCCTCCATTCTGGAGACGTGACCCACCCAGCGCAGTTGGGTCTTCAGCAGCGTGGATTCGATGCTTGCGGACTCTGCCAGCTCGAGTACTTCGATGTTGGTGATGAAGTCATTCCAATGAATGTTGAGGATGGAGCGGAGACAGCGCTGGTGGAAGCATTCTAGGAGCCGTAGGTGATGCCGGTAGAGGACCCATGATTCAGAGCCGAACAGGAGCGTGGGTATGACAACGGCTCTGTACACCCTGATCTTTGTGTGTTTCTTCAGGTGGTTGTTTTTCCAGACTCTTTTGTGTAGTCTTCCAAAGGCGCTATTTGCCTTGGCGAGTCTGTTGTCGATCCTTGCATCAGACGAAATGGTGCAGCCGAGGTAGGTAAACTGGTTGACCGTTTTGAGTTCAGTGTGCCCGATGGAGATGTAGGGGGGTTGGTGGTCATGGTGGGGAGCTGGCTGATGGAAGACCTCAGTTTTCTTCAGGCTGATTTTCAGGCCAAACATTTTGGCAGTTTCTGCAAAACAGGACGTCATGCACTGGAGAGCTGACTCTGAATGGGCAACTAAAGCGGCATCGTCTGCAAAGAGTAGTTCACGGACAAGTTTCTCTTGTGTCTTGGTGTGAGCTTGCAGACGCTTCAGATTGAAGAGACTGCCATCCGTGCGGTACCGGATGTAAACAGCGTCTTCATTGTTGAGGTCTTTATTGGCTTGGTTCAGCATCATGCTGAAGAGGGTTCTTCCAAAGTGCAGTGAAATGGAGATTCTGATTTGAAAGGGCATCACAAAGAAATTTGCATAAGTAATGCATTTTTTTTAATACTTCAATCGGGAGCTCCTAAGCAGGAGTTATATAAATCAAAACAAAGATGGGAATCAGACTTGAATATTAGTATTGATGATAAGCCCCAGTCTGACTTATGACAGGACTGCATGTCTAATAAAATTAATGTAAGATATAGACTAGCGCAACATAACTTTGTGGATCAGCTCGATCTTACCCCGCAGAAGTTGCATAAATTAAGTTCTAATAAACCCAATCTGTGTTTTAGATGTGGTGAAGAAACGGGAACCTTTTTACCTTCCACTTGGTCGTGCTCTAAGCTCTTGGGAAGATTTAAGAATTTTATTTAATCAGATTATTGGGAAGCAATTGCTGCAAAGTCCTGTATTGTTTCTCCTAGGAAATATGGTGGACATAAGACATAAAATGAGTCTGTCCAAGTGCCAATTAGAATTTCGTAAAATTGCACTGGCAGTAGCCAGGAAATGTATTGCAGTTAACGGCAAGTCTAGTTCCCTTCTGGGCATAGCCCGATGGGATGTTCCCCTGGAGAAAACTACTTTCAATCTAAGGACGGAGTATAACATATTTGTGCAGGGATGGTGGCCCGACTTGCACAATCCAGGGTCAAATACTTAAGACACTTTATTCTATTTTTGAAATTTCTATCTTTTTTTCCCATTTTTGAGATCCAGGTAAGAGACAAAGTTGGATTTTCTAAATTGGATTCCAGATCCCGACAGTTCCTTTTCTTTCTTCTTTTATCTCTCTTTTTCTTTTCCTTCGTTCTATTTTTTTGCTCACTTTTTCTTTCCTTTCAATTTCTTTTTTTCTTCTTTATCAAGATTTTTTTCTCTTTGGCAGAGGAGGGATGGGGTTGTTTTGTTTTTGGAATTTGGGCAACCTGTATCAATGATTCTTTTTCATTTATTAACATGTATTTGTGATGGTTGAAATTAAAATAAAATATTTTTAAAAAACAACCAATATCCAAAATAGTCTGGAAGGTAAGTCAATATACAGATGAACTCATACAAAAATAGTTTATCAAATTTAACAGAGGCACCAAAAGTGCAACTTCTAATTTTTTCTAAACTTAAACATGACATAACTTGAGAGAGCCATTGTATCAAAGTAGGTGAATTAGGATCTTTCCATTTAAATAGAATGGCTCTCCTGGCCGACAGTGTAATCAAGGCTACAACCCGATGTGTAGAAGTGGGAACTTGACCCACCCCTGGAACTATAATTCCAGAAGTAGCAGCCAACGGATTAGGTTGCAATCTAATCCCCAGTATAATTGACAAAGTCTTGAAGGTATCTGTCCAATACCTCTCCAAAACAGAGCAAGATTAAAACATTGCGTCAGTGTGGCCACTTGTGATTTACGTCGATCATACAAAGGACTAACATTAAGAAAGATATGGGCCAATTTATCTTTTGACATATGAACCTGGTGTACCACTTTAAACTGAATCATTGTGTGTCAGGCACATAATGAAGAGGTGTTAACCATTCCAAAAATCTTTGCCCAAATTCCACTGGGAGAAGTGACTGAAGTTTCAATTCCCAAACTCCTCTAATTTTATCAGTAGAGATTGATTGGATTTTAATAAATTATTGGAAATATTATCTATTAAACCCTGATGAGAAGGATTCAAATGAAAAAGTGTATCAACCAAATCAGATTGATGTGATATAGGAAAGTTTGGTAATATTCAAAAATTTCTAACTTGGAAATATCTAAAAAAATGTGACTTAGGTATATTATATTTGTTAGATATTGTGTCAAAAGACATTAAACATCCATTCTATAAACAGATAAGAATTTCTTCCCATGGGTGGCTGTGGAGGCCAGGTTGTTGCGTGTATTTAAGGCAGAAATTGATGGAGATCTGAATAGTCAGGCTATCAAAAATTGTGAGGAGAAGGCAGGGGAGTGGGGCTAAGTGGGAGAATGGATCAGTTCATGATGGAATGGTAGAGCTGGCTCGATGGGCAGAATTGCCTAATACTGCTCCAATGGTCTTATAGAAACATAGAAACATAGAAGATAGGAGCAGGAGTAGGTCATTCGACCCTTCGAGCCTGCTCCGCCATTCAACGAGATCATGGCTGATCTTAAAGTTCACTACCCCGTCCCCGCCTTCTCTCCGTAACCTTTAATACCCTTATAGTGAAGGGTCTTATAAAGAAAGGTGTTTGGGCTGCTCAAGGGGCTGTTGATGTGCACGATGTACAATCACAAAATTAACTATTAGGAAATGCCTCGTGTTCCTGACAGTTTATATTGAGGGGAAAAAGAGGTCCCACTGGAGGACTTGTCAGATGCTCCCCGACCCCAGAGGTAAGCAAGTTGTTGAACTTCCTCCGATCGACAGGCAAGAATTAGAATTTGCAGTTTCCTCTCTGCTGTGTAGTGTTATAGATCAGGATGCTTGCAAGAATGGAGGCTATGCAGCCAAAGTGGCAGTGGGGAGTGGGAATGATCAGAAGAACTTAGAACATTTCAGCACAGTACAGGCCCTTTGGCCCATAATCTTGTGCTGACCTATACAGTACATACCTACTCATCAATCTAACCCTTCCCTATCTCACACCCATAACCTTCTATTTTTCTTGCATCCATGTGCTTCCCTATAGTAGCAGCCTCCACCACCAACCCTAGCAATGCAATCCAGGGGTGCTGGTGGAAAGTAGTTTAATTGTTAAGAACTTACAGCATGGGCCTTGGTTGGACATAAGAGCACACCATTCAATTATTCCTCAGAGTTAATATTACAGTCCAGTAAAAGACCTCCCATCCATCCAACATCTTAAAGGACCCCCATCTCCCTGGTCACAACCTGTCCCCAGTGCTCCCTTCAGGCAGAAGTTTCAGAAGCCTGAAGTCTAGCACCTCTGGGTTCAAGAACCCTCTTGCCGACAGCTATCAGGCTCTGTTACATTAATCAGGGACTGCTTCAACACCACACAAAAGGATTTTCTGCACTTTTTTTCACTTTAGGATTACTGCGAATAATTATTACCGATTATGCATTGCCATTTTTAAAAATGAAACTAAAAACAATTTTAATTTAGAGATTCAGCGCAGTGACAGGCCCTTTTGGTCCATGAGACTACACTGCCCAATCAACCTATAAACCCTGTATGTTTTTGGAGGGTTTATTTCCTATGATATATTTTCATTACTCTTACTTGTTCAGTGGCAGCAAGTAAGAATTTTGGTGCATATGTACCTTGTCCAATGTGTACGACAACAAACATTATCGTAATTGGGATCTTGGAGATGAATATCAAATATTAACAGCCCCCCAATTGGCGAAGGGCCAGCATTTCTTTCTCCAGCCGTGACCTGCTGTGGGGACATGCTGCACAACTTGCAGGAGTGCTTGCAGTGCCTGTTGAGCGGGAGCAAGCAAGTGTTGCTTGTGTTAAGAATATTCTGCATCTGCTCCCACACCTAACTAATTAGCGTGCTTGCTCCCTGGAGCCCAGGTCAGGAGTGTGATAGCTGCTGTCCAGGTGGACTTCATTAATTGATGGGCCCCGTCCCTTGGTGAGGCGGGAGATTGACAAGGCATCGGAACCTGAACTGCTGACGACAAGTTTGGACTAATTGCTTCTTCCAACACTTATTCCCTTTTTAATTTTCATCTTCCCCGCATCCATAACCTCCTTGCAGAGGATCTGCAAAAACATTTACTGAAATGGATTTCGGAATGATAGACCAGTTGTGTGAAAATAGAAAGACTTGCATTTTATAGCACCTTTCACATCCCTTTTCAGAAAGTCCCAAAGTGTTTGACAGTAAATGGTGTTTTTGATGTGCATTCCCATTTCATAGTTCAAAGTTCAGATTTATTGTCAGAGTACTGTGACAGAGTATATAGAGTATATAGATATGTTTTGGGGAGATAAACTGGGAAAGGTTTGTTAGAGTTGGTCACATACAAACACTTTAAAACAGATCATATTTGAAATACTGGAGCTCTTCCCCATGCTCGACATACTGGCTCCACAGCTTTTGCAAGAGCTTTAAAGAGTGCTCAAGAGACTTCACTAATGGATTGTTGTTTAACAAAGGCAACAGACGAAAGAGTTTGTTGGAGCCTCTGCTGTCTGGAAGAGAGGTTGCTGTTGTAAGAGAGTCATGTTGTTTTGCAAGCAGAGAGAGAGAGAGTGTCAAACAGGCTTTCGCTCTCTCAGAGAGAGAGAGAAAGAGAGAGATACAGAGATCACTTGACAATGTTTACAGCCAGCAGAAGTAGCTGGGACTGGAACAGGACAAGCTGGCAAGCCCATTTGGAAGATGGCCTAGTCAAAGCCCTTGTGGTTCATGCAAAAGGAATGTTTCATTTGGATTAAGTGGAACAGAAAGGAATTCTATGGTGACCTGAAAGAAAGAGGTTATCATCTGGAGAACCCTGATGGGGCAAGTTTCGTCAGCAAGACACTGAAGTGGCTGATGGAAGTACATCAGTTGTGAATGTCCTGGAACAACAAATCTCTCTCTGAAAACCGACAAGAACGTTCCTGAGCAGTAACCATTCACCTTTCAAGCACCAAAGCCTGGTGAACTTTATACATGTTAAATTCTGTTCACAGCATAAGAGTCGCCTGCAACCAGTGAACTTGGAGGAGTAAGAAGTGAGATTGGACTGTGAAGCAAAGAACTTTTCTGAACTTACACACACATTACACACACGTGTGCTTAGAATTAGAAGGGGGTTAAGTTGGGTTAGTTAAGTTAATAGTGATGTTAAAGTGTGATTCTGTTTTCATGTTTAAAGATAATTAAAAGCAACTTTTGTTTAAGTAACCCTTTGTCTTGGTGAATATCTATTGCCGCTGGGTTTTGGGGTCCTCTGGGGTCTTAACTGATACATATACAAAAGAGAAAATTACAAGCAGACTGACCGTCCAAATACAGAAAAAATAAATCTTCAATAATATATAATGTGCAACAAGGACTCTCTGAAATAGTTTGTAATTGTTTAGGAGTCTGATGTGGAGGGGCAGCGACTGTTCCTGAACCTGGTGACATGAGTCTTGTGGCATCTACACCTCTTTCCTGATGGCAGCAACGAGAACAGAGCGTGTGCTGGGTGACGTGGATCCTTGATGATCGCTGCTGCCCACCGATGGCAGTGTTCCCTGTAGATGTTCTCGATGTTGGGGAGAGATTTGCCTGTGATGTCCTCATAATTTGTAATGTAGAATGACTACAGAGGTCGAGATTGCTGGAATGTAAAGAGGACGACACTGGTTATAGCAGAGGGCCAAAGGTTATAGCAAAGGACCCAGAGGGAAGTTGCCTTAAAGTGCAAGGGAAGCAGATTTAATTGGAATAGGAGTGTGAGCATGAGGCTGTGGAAGGTGCTCTGTGGGAAGTATATTGTCCAGCTGCATCACATCTTGGTTTGGAAACTCGAGTGCCCAGTAACGCAGAAGGCTCCGGAAGGCGGCCAACCGAGCCAAGTCCATCACAGGCTCCGACCTCCTCCTGACCACGGAAGATCATCTATGTGAGGCACTTCCTCCAGAAAGCAGCCAAAATCGTAAAGGACTCCCATCAACCTGATCACGATCTCTTCACGTCGCTACCTTCAGGCAGAAGGTACAAAGTCCTGCAGTCTGGCACCTCTGAGGTCAAGATGTGGGTTTTTACAACAACTATCAGGGTCTTGAATCTTCCCATAAACCTCTCTGGGACCAGCAAAATGTCCGTCTGCATGATTGAAAAGTCATATTATTTTGCACTCACTGAAACTCTTTCTGGCTCATGGCATAATGTAGTAATTTAATTAATAATTTTGTCATCAGTTTGTCTTATGTGTCTTATGTGGCTGAAGCAAGTAAGAATTTTGGAACAGTTTTACATTGTACTTATAGATAAAGCAATGAAATCTCATTCTTATATGATGGGGCAATGGGAAAAGAGAAGAATGGGACTAATTGGGAAGCTAGCATAGACATGTCAGACCAATTTGCCTCCTGCATGGTTCTTTGGCTTGGATTTTCATGCTGGACTTTGATTCCAGAGATGATGCACTCATTCCAATGCATCATTTAAGAGAGAGTGAGTTATATCCAATGTGAGATGACTAAAGAAGAACAAAGGATTTGCTTCTCCCAATTCACAGAGTATGGTCTATTTATCCGAGTCTGCCCTGCCATTTAATCATGAGCTGATCCATTTTCCCATTCAGCCCCACTTCCCGGCCTTTGAGGCCCTGGCTAATCAAGAACCGATCAATCTCTGCCTTGAATGCACCCAACGACCTGGCCTCCACAACCGCCTGTGATTACAAATTCCACAGATTTACCACCGTCTGGCTAGAAAAATTCCTCTGCACCTTTGTTCTAAGTGCACGCCCTTCCATCCTGAAGTTGTACCCTATTGTCCTAGATTCTCCCGCTGTGGGCAAAAACTTTTCTATGTCTATCCTATCCATGCCTTTCATCATTCAAAATGTTTCAAGTTGATCCCCCTCATTCTCCCAAATTTCAAGGAGTACAGGCCAAGAGCCATCATACGTTCCTCATATATTAACTCTTCCATTCCCAATCCCGTGAACGGTCTCCAAAGTCAGCACATTCTTTCATAAATGAGTAGCCCAAAACTGCTCACAATCCTCCACGAGAGGTGCCTTATAAAGCTTCAACATCACATCCCTGCCCTTGCATTCTATTCCTCTTGGAATGAACGCCAGCATTGCATTTGCCTTCTTCACCATCAGGCCGTCCTGCACGAGGTCCCTTTGGGTAGTTTCAATTTTCTCCCTGTTTAGCATAGGTCTGACTTGGAGCATCACCTTTCCATTTCCTGCCACAGATGCTGACTGACCAGCTGAGTTTCTCCAGCAGCCCATTTGTTTTTGCTCTAGATTTCACTGCCTTGTATCTCCAATTTTACTGTTGTTGGCTATAAGTTAAATGTTGGCTGCAGGTCACAGGAGATAACTCCCTCAGATCCCAATGTCAATACAAGTTTTGAATTAACTTAAAAGGGAAGATGAAGCTCATGGCAGGCCATTCGCCCCACTATATCAATACTTGCCCCAAATGTGCTTTTGGTTAGTCCTTTATCCCAGATCTTGGGCTGTTATAGTGTATTGTGTGAATATCCTGGTGGCAAATGCCCTGGCCTCCACTACCCATTCAAAGAGTGTGTTCTAGTCTCCTAACGTTCATGAAATGGAATGGTTTCTTTCTCAATGTATCCCTGATTTCACTTAACTCAATTCTTTTCAACCTGTCTAGGTCTCTCAGCATGTTCAACACATCAATTAATTCACTCTTCATTCTCTTTAACCCCAAAGAAAACAGTGTGAGCCAAGTCAACCTCTCCTCATAGGAATCTTTCCCTCCCACATGTATCCATCGACTACATAGAACATATCACAGACCCTTTGGCCCTCGATGTTGTGTCAACCTATATATTCCTACCAAAATTAACGAAGCCCTTCCTACCTCAAAGCCCTCTATTTTTTTTTTCATTCTTACCTCTTACCCCTTCTTCCTCTCTTCTCCTGCCCTCCCCTATCTTTTTATTCTGGGACCTACCAGTTCTTTTTGGTACCTGATGAAGGGCTCAGGAACGAAACGTTGGTTACCCTTTACTTCCTATGGATGGTGCGTGGCCTGCTGAGCTCCTTCAGTGCACTTGTGGATGGCATCAGCATGTACAGACTTTCTTGTTTAAAGACATACTTATAAACCTCCTCTGTACCATTTATTGGGTTAATTTAACATCTCATCTGAAAAGCAGTACTTCTGACAGCACCAAAGTGGAGGTTAACCCAGTTAGTGCGATTAAATCATGATCCACACACCTGTGTTACAACTGCACAAGATGTTGGCGAGACCACACTTGTAGAACCACTGGTTGCCCAGTTGTGGGAAGGATGTGATTAAGCTGGAAAGACTGCAG